>NC_057686.1:18176825-18396825 GCF_014466175.1 Vespula pensylvanica
TACTCGTCGAAATTCAAAGCAAAACTGAACTAGTTATTGACAAAGTCGGTCAAAGGTCCGACTTTGTTGTCGTCTCACGAGGCCAAGTATTCCCACTTCGCAATTCACGTCTAAAATAAAATAATTCGCATAGAATATTAAAAGAATGAGTGATATAATTATGTACTTGAATTAATTCTGTATTATTATTTGTGGAGAATGCTTCCTATAAGCACTGCGATGTGCACTCGTTGAAATACAGAAGCAGATTGATTCAATTATTGCCAAAGTCATTCAAAGATATCTTTTTATTTATGTTTCAAATTACTAATATCGGTTCAAAATTTAAGCCTAAGAAGAAATAACTTAAAATTATTTTATATTTAACAAATGTATCGATACCTATAATATTTAATCAAATTGACTATCGTTTAAATATTAATTTATTTAACTACGCATACTTCTATGTCCTTTAAATAATTCTAAAATTAGCAAAAGTATTAATTTTTAATTCTCACGTTTAGAAAAAAAGTTTTTCGATGTTTACTCGTAGATGTATAAAATAAGACTAATCCGGTAATTGTCGAATCAAAAAGATGTTTTTCTTTACGTTACATGTAACTAGTAACATGACCGTTTGTTTAAAATTTAAGTCTAAGAGAAAATAATTCAAAATTTCTAATTTTTTTAAATATAAAGGAAATTAGACAGTTTTTTAAATTTAACAATATATCAGATACTAAGACCTACTGGTATAAATAGGTGAAGACTTATTTGCTTATTTTACCATAGAATCATCTGTCGAAAGCTCATTAAAATGTCCGAATGATTTATCGAACGGCTTCTCCGCATGAGCATCGCAAAACGCGTTTCATTGTGTTTGAAATGGATCAAAAAATCTGAGGATCGGTTTACTTACACAAAGATGCAATCGTTTACTTGACGGAAAGGAAACGTTGAAGCGTTTAAATGAAAACCAATAGTGGGGGTGTACGAGCTTCTTCTCTTTTGCCGCAAAATTCAAGAGGCGCCACTGTACGAAATTTTTTTTACAAAATATGTCGAAAATAGTGTTTACGTAACAGCAATTCCAACCGTAATTCTTGAACGATTTTAATGAACAGGATCTCATTTTAAAGGCGAAGGTTTGAGCAAGGACATAACTTTTTCGAATCTCTGAAAAAGTTTTATTTTTATGCATAAATTATTCTTAAACATACATTGTTTTTCAGACGAATTTTTACAAAGTAAACAAAGCATTCTTAAAAATTTAAGAAATTGATGTCTTCAATGTTAATTATTATAAAACCTGAAATGATAAATAGCCTTGAATGTTTCATCCAGTTTTGAGTGTGCACGATATGGAATGCTGTAATAGTAAATTTGTAAAAAAATTGGGAACACCAAACATGTATTCAAAAACACAATAATTTCTTTTGGCCAATCAAATATTTTTATCTCACATTTATAAATGATATAAAAATTTTATTTTAATATTATGTATACAGTTTTTTTTTTTTTTTTTTATACAAAAACGTTTATTATATTTAATAAATCAATCATTTTATTATAATTGCACATAACAATATAGTATTAATAAGATATTATATAATTACGCATGATAATACATTTATATCAATTACTGGTTTTCAAGTATATATACAATTTTAGATATCAGGTATCAGTCTCAGTATAGAAAATTTGAATGCATTTCATTGTATATAGATTTCTTTTTAGACCATATTTCTCCTTATTTCGATAGTATCAAGATCTTTTCAACGCTCTTTTAAACGAGAATAAAAAAATTGATATATATTAAAAAATTTATATATATATAAAAAAATTATAATCTGCCTAACAAAAATATTAATATTCTGATTTTATTCTTTCATAATCAGAAATTTATTTTCTACTTTAAATGATTCTTTCTTTATATTATTTTGAAGATGTTTATACATAATAATAATTTTAATTTGACAAATATAGATATATAATTTTATATGAAATAATATAACATTCAACGCTCATTTAAGTATTCATCTTATTACGTTTTGCTTTCTCTCCTTTATATAAACAAGAAAGATAAAAATTTAGTGTTATTCTGAGACTATAAATTATTATATTTGATGTGTAAAATAACGAAATAGTAATAAATTTTTTTACATACTTATAAAAAGATTGAACAAATACAATGAAATGTATATAGAAATAAATAAAAATATTTATAGTTTACAACATGCAGGAAATGTGTGTTTTCAGTTATTTAAATCAGCTATACATTATAAAAACAAAAGCTGTATACTAAATAATACGATTTATACTATCAACATAAAAATGGTCCACTTATTATACTCAATATTTTTTATCAAGAAATTCAAAATATCTTCTTTGCAAGTAATTTTGTTAAATATATAGGATATATATATATTATATATTTAAAATATATATATGTATATATATATATATATATATTTAAAACATAAAAGGAAGATTCTAATATTAAGTATAAAAAGAAGATCGCATATTGTTCTTATTTCTTTTTTAAGAACATTAGTAACTTACTTTTGTCAAAGATAATAGAATTAAATGAGATGTATAATAAAATCGATCAAATATTATATATCTATTCTCTAATGTTTCTACCAGGTACTACTATTCACTAATTGAATACAGATCATTGCCCTGTAATTATATAAATTTGTAAATACTTCTGAAGTAAGCATACACACTTTTAAATACATCAAAGTATGCCTATACTTTTCTTGAAGTTAATGTGAATAGTAATATTTATAAATTGTTTCCACATAAGTGTATCTATAATCTCCTTTCTTTTTATTTTTCTTGGTGCTTACCTTCAGATAAGATGTACATTTATTTATTTATTTATATATATTTATTTTTTATGGAAGTTTGGCAGGAGGTATAGAGATATAAGCACTACATAGATAGATTATAATGTTTTCAATAACTTTTTGATACTATTTTTTTTTTTTTTTCGGAAACGTGTTCAAATTGTTAGCGATGAAAAATTAGTACGGATGAAATGAAAAGACCTGCCTAAATGCAATGAACTGACTACTGTACACTTAAACATTTTTTTCAATACATGAACATTTGAAATAATCTCAAAATAGGCAAAGCAACATAATAAAGGCTACACGTTTTAGATACATACACTTAAAATCTTCATATAAATTGTTTTTTTTTTCTTCTCTTTAGAAACAATATAATCCAATAATATTCTGCATCAGGACAAATGATGAAAAATTGTATATCTTTAAATATGTGTGCATACTGATATATCAATAGCACAAATAGAATACAGAATTAAAAGTATATTGCTATGATCGCATTATTATATTATATTTCTTGATAAATGATTTTAAATGTTTGTATACTAATAATTATTAAACAATTAACAACATATCATAAAATGATAATAATATACAGTAATATAGGAGTTTTTCAATAAAAAAGAAAAATATATGTATATATATGTATATATATATATATACATACACATTGATTTTTATAAATCTGTAGTATTTTTAGAAATAATATAATATTTTATACTTCACAATTGATCTCTGAAACAAATTTACTAGAATTTATAAAATCTAACATTTGATGTTTTACTTCTTTTTTTTGCATTATGAAAAAAAAAAAACTTTAAAAAACGAATATATTATAATCAACTTCCTACATCACTGTTAAGTATGATTTGACAAATATCTGTGGTCATTCTACAATCAGGATTCATTTCTGTCAGCCGACGTTTAGACTAGCCTAAATCTGGCTAGCACCTAACGTTTCAAGCAAGCAAGGCACAGGACTTCTAATGGCTCAACGTGCGTATGCTAGGAGGCACTACTCAACAGTTCCATGCCCTTAATGCCTCGTCAGCAGCAGCACCAACAAGTTAACACTGGAAACGAAAATGCTTAGAGTGTGCGGTATGAACTATTATTAGTATGTAGAAAGTGCATTTTTTGAAAGATTTATGTTGACTTAGTATCATAATTTTATGTACGTATACCCATTTCATAAAATACATTAATATGCCATTGAAATCATGAATATAACAGAAAACTGAATTATAATTAATTATAATATTTATGTAAATTCACACAAATTTTTGTTAGATTATTACAAATCGAAGCGTGCATTTGTCTTAATAATTTAATTTATGATTCCTTTTTTTTCTACTGATCCCTTTATGTATTTATAGCTTTTTATAGTATACATACATATAATTTATATAATATGGTTAAAATAATACGGATATACTAGCACAAATTATCAATACAAAAAGTGTAGACTATATTCATTTTTGAAATAGATATATCTGAACGGCTGAAATTGATCACTTTGGTTGAATTATCATGTAACATTTTAATAGATAGAAAAATAGGCAGTAACTTTTGTTATTTTCTTAATACAATTAAAACTATCACCTACTATAATAATAATAATTTCAAAAAGAATATATATGTACATATTTCTTTTTCATGTATCCTCTATATTGTATTTAATACGTCGTTTAGCATTTATATGTATTCGCTATATTTAAGCATAATCTCTGATAAAAAACGATATTTTACTTTGAAAAGAAAGATCGTGAATAATAAAATATATAAACTATATTGTGAATATCTAAACATATGCACAATTAATGAAATGTTATTTTCTTTGCAATAATTATCTATTATAAAAATTATTTAATTAGATATTATACATACGTAGTTAGTTGGTAATTTGTGCTAAGAAATATCAAATACATATCAAATGAAAAACACTAAATTACATTTGAACCATAACTGAAACCGAAGGCATGATTGCATGATTTCTTAATTGGCATAATTAACATTAAATGTGACTAAGCACATGAAAGGAAATAGTCATTCGTCTAATTATTTTCTCAATGCAATCAGGCCTCTATCACCACTTTGGTATAGTTGATTATAGCATGATCATGCAAAGATATGAAGCAAAGCTATATCATGCCTTAAGAAAAATATACATAGAAAAATGATGTAAGAATTAGAAAATTGGCAACAGATTCGGCATTGTTTAGAGAAGAGGCATGGAAAGAAGTCAATTGTTTAATCAATATCTTCACCACTTCTTACTTGAAACCAAATTTCACCAAACCATCACATCCCCATCTCACCACTTCTCTCACCAGGCTTGTCTTGATGATACATCTACGCAAGCTAAAAGAATGTTTGTTTTCTGTAAATGTTTACTACCGCATTAAACTCTATATATAAAATCACAGAGCAATTTTGTTAACTGTTAATTTATGATGCACAACATAATAACATAGCGGCATCAATTTATTAATCATATTATACCCACGTGTATCATAAAAATATATTTAAGGAATATCGTTGCAATGCTTTTTTTATTGTAAAAGTGGTTCATGCAAAAATGGATGGTCACGTATCAATTTAAGATTATTTCTCTTTGACATTTTATATATAAAAGTATATTATTTATTTAAAAAAATACATATAAAATAATCGCGTAATACTTAGGTTCTCTACATTGGCGCTCAAAGCATCTAATGTTCTTGAAAAGGAGTTATAGAAAAAATTTGTATAAATTGTTTTTTAATTCACAAAAGTCTCTCGACGAATAATATCACGTATAGAATGGAGTAGTAACTGTATGGAGTATATTGCCTATCGTTTATAATAGAGAGAGAGAGAGAGAGAAAGAGAGAGAGAGAGAGAAAAAGAGAAAGAGAGAGAGATTTTTACTCGTGTAAAAATATTGAAATCATTTATGGATATTCCATAGAGAATGCATAAACGATTTTTATGGAGAAAGTCGCGCGATTAATTTGGCATACAGATATAATGATAGAAATATATCATATTCAATATTCTCCCACATTGAAATAACCAATGTAGCAAATATACATCTCGTCATGCGATCATCGGAGAATTTTCGTTGCATTAAATATATTCGATGCACATTGCAACACAGCGGTGCAAGATGTAACACGATGGTAGTCGATGGTAGAATTGTATTACCACCGCATGGGAAACAAAAGCCATGTATATACACAGGAGGCAATCATGAGCTCCTCAAAGGAAAAAGGAAAGCTTAACGTTCTGCTGCCGAAGTTACTCCTTGCCAGACGGTTCTACGCATCGATAAACTGCAAAGCGTTAAAGTGATCACGTTTTACCGGCAATCGATAGAACTGCACTTCCGCATGGCCGATGTCGTTCAACGAACATCAAGTTCGTTAATACTAACGATTAAAAATTGAAGTTAAACATCGAGCCTACCATGTTGCGGACGCCAGTAGATACATGCCAGGTATAGGGCCAATATAATAACCAGGATTTCGACCAAGGCTAAACCAGCTGCAACTCCTATAACTATTGCGGCGTTTTCTTCTACCGCGGTTATTATCGCTTTGTAACAACCCTGAAAGAACGATATTTCTTTTCTTGCATTTACTCGTCATACAGATAAAATCTAATTGTCAACATTTATTCAATGCGGTGTTATTCCGTTTACCGTTTGATAATAAGAGTTCGATGACGTAGGATTGAGAGGACACGAGCGATCTTTCAGCTCGCCGTTCTCTTTTATGCAACAAGATTCCGGGACCACTTTGTTGGTCTTCGTCCAATTTGTGCTTTCGTGAAAATCCAAATAACTTTCAACACCGCAACAATGGAGCTGCAAAACGATCGAATAAATAATATTCGTTTTGGACGATAATCATTCCACTTTGCGATCTAAATGAGAAAACAAATACCTGGGTCATAATGCCATCCCATGCGACTGTCACGGTTTCGGTCTGGTCCACGCTAGCTGCGTAATACTTGATCGTTGACTTCAGGAAGCTTTGTGTACCCTTTTCCGCCTATACATTGCGTTATATCTCGACGTTAATAATCGTCGCTACATACATTATCATTGCGATAAACTATTCTATCGTATAAAATAAACAATAATGTTCAATAATTTTTAACATTTTTTAAATTTCATCGATTCAATGAATTTTAAAGAGAACGATATTCAAAATAGAGAGCACATCTCTTCAAAGAACTTTCACGACTCTACAAACTGTCCAACATCGGAATCGCTTTAAGCAAATATAACTGTTTTCTATCGTGGAAGTTTTCCATATATATATATACGCACGTCTCCTTTTAGTCCAAACGCAAGGCCAACCACCACACATTCCAGAACCAAAACCAATAAAAGAAGGACGCCGTACTGCAATCAGAGAAAGATATTTCTCTTATTATCGGCATCTCAACGAATTATCTAAATATAGAATATAATACGTATTATTTCAATCGAATTATGCATTACGGACTTACGACACAGAGGAGACATCTAGATTCGAACATTGCTCCGCAATATCCCAAAAAGCTAACGATGAACGTGAGGGCACCGGCAATGATCAGGATGTAAGACATCATTTTTATGACATCGGTATCCGTTTTGGTCTGTAACAAAAAAATAAATCGTTCTTTTATCTCGATCCACCGATACGATTTGATTAATAACAAATATAATACGTATGTAGTAATATCTTCCCGTATTCGAGTCTATCCAAAATCATTGAACGATATTTTTTTGTAAGTTCCAAATATATTTTATCAATTTTCCTTTTTCTTATTGCAAAACATTTACGAATAAAGTATTGTCGTCATTACGACAGCGTACTTGATGTATATGTAAGAGAGGATGACATAATGGTTTCACAAATGGCACTTAGAGAACACTTATAAGGTCGCTATGTACGAACTGTCCCTGTCATATGTGATCCCTATCGAGTTTCACGAAGCAGCAGCAGCAACAGCAGACATAGACGACATAGTCCCTCCTTTATGCGAACGATATATAAGACACATTTCATCCAACAGCATGTGAACGTTAAATATTGTATCTTGGGCTCACACTCCTTCGGTTGCTCGGTATAACAAATTTACTCTCAGGAATCTGTCTGCGTAGCTTGCGAATAATTTTTTTCATCTATTCCATATAATGGGGCATCAGCAGCAACAGCAACAGCAACAGCAGCAGTAGGAGTAGCAAATAAGTAATAGCATACCTCGCCGTTATTTCTTCAAGGGTATCTATAAAATTTACATATTCCAGCAGCGACGAGACAACGACGTATAAGAGGAGCCTTCTTCTCTTTAGCTATATATTTATCAACTTCGTTGCCTCGTATAATTGTCCTAAACAAAAAAGAAAATGTCGAACATCTGTCGGAGAATTTTTGGGTTAAATGTCGGAGAACATTTAACATTGAAATGAGCACCGAAAAAAGGTGTCAATATTTGAAATTATCCGTTATCGCGATACTACATTATTCAGGACACCGAGTGAAAGGATCAACCGAGTCTGCATTAAATTCGTTTTCAACGTGATTTTGCAACCAACTACGATTAAATTGGAATTATGTTTAGGTCGAATTTATCGATAAGTCTATTATTGTACGCAAAAAAAAATGAAATGAAATATATTTTTTCTTCAATCCATCATCCTTATCCTTCCAAATGAAACACGGGGATGAACGAAGTTTCATAATCACGTGCCGTGACATGGCTATTGCAAAAGAGTAAAAAAAAAAAAAAAAAAAAAGAAAGAATGAAGAGGAGCACGGAAGTATAGTCTAATCTCGTCAACGCTTTTCTAATTACGCGTACACGATGAATAGGTGCACCCCGGGATGCATCTCTCTCGGCGATAATGAAGGTGAGACGGAGACGTGATTGCTACGTAGCGTCAAGAATATGACGTAACATATGTATACCTATGTATGTGCATGTAGGCATCTATTTTGGATGACATGAGTCCTCGTCGCAATGCGTTGAGTACTAACGACACGTTCTTTTCAAAGGAAAACACTTTACCAGAGTATCTTTCGACTCTACGAATGGCAAAAAAGGTACAAAAATTCACATCGGCACTTTCTACTTAAGTACATATGTAGGTACATACATATTTACCTATGTACGTATATATCTACATACATATATACATACGCAATACGTCACATTGAAAATGCATCTTAACACCGCGTATAAAAGAAAACGCGCTTGAACGGGGAACATCGTTCTTTAAAATGGAACGTGCGATTAAGTGCTTTCATTATACGCCACTTTTAATTGCATTAGAACGAATCTTCACACACTGACGTCTGGTTTAAACAAGTAGACCATCTTACGCAAAACTTTTTATTTAGATTAGTTACGAGAATCTGGATCTATTTACACGTATCGTCTAAACACGTTGAAAGTATTCTATTACTTCTTTACAAATGTATCTAAAAATAAAAATAAAAATAAAAAAAAAAAAACAGAACACGTTGGAAGGTGCAACCAAGCCAAATATCGAAAGCAGCATTGTCGCGGATTTAATAAATAAATAAATAAATAAGTAAATAAAAAAAAAAAAAAAGAAAATAAAAGCTCGATGGAGGGCTTTGGCCCCGGTGTATCTATGTTGCGATCCCCGGTGCAGGGGCACTCTGATCCTCCCACGCATCGTTTTAATGTGACAACCAATCATCTCATCAACTTCGAAGTACCGATAATTACGAGGACTCTCTCTCGCTCGTCGTCTCTTTTAGTCACCATTTTTATTCACCCATCCACATCCCACCCGTTGTGTCGTTCGTGTTGCGAATAAACTCTCTCGATGGAGCTAACTCTACGTGATCTCTCGGTATTCCGTTGATAAAGTTCATTTTCAACCGAATGTCCAATTAACCTTTGACCTGGGAAACGATCGTTCAATTATGAACTCGGTTTAACGTACTTAGTCGGTACATCATTCGCGTTTTCGTTAAACACCATATTTCCTTTTTTCTTTATTATTATATTCCTTTTTTCTGTTATTATTTCCTTAATGCATAAATGACAACGTTTTGTCCGCCGATAGGAAAACTTTTGCACGAATGTGGATGTCACGAACAATGACTTTTACAATTTCTTGTTATCTTCTCCTTCCCTCTCTTTCTCCCTTTCTTTTTCTCTCTCTTTCTCTCTCTCTCTCTCCCTATATATATATATACACACACACATACTATATAGGTAAATACATACGAATCTTCTCAGGAAAACCGGAAAGAGGAGTTGTTACGTAAAAAAAAGCTAGCAGATGCTTCCAACACTGACACACACACATTCAACCGAGTTAAAACATGAGTATGGATACACGTGTATATCTTTACGTAGGGTGTATACCAAAATACATATATACGTACATATACACATAAAAATGGAGTTCGTTTATACGACAGTACGGTACGACGACGACGACGACTACGACGACGGATAAGAAGACATGCGAAAAACTCTAATGCAGGAACGCAATGCTCCCAATTCCCAGATGCATAATGCGCTTCTTCCAATTCTACGACGTGCTGTACGAACGACGGAATGTCGCACGAAACAAAGACGCGTTCTACTTTGTGAAACGCGACGTATATATTATGCTTGGTGCATCATCCATTTTGTATATACCATGTATATATACAGGTATGTATGTGTGTGTGTACATAGGTTACACTTTAACACATTATGCCAAAGGGTGAAAAGAGAAATAACATTTTTATAAAAATACGCGAGAGGAAAGAAAAAATATTTTTCTTTACTTCGTTTATTCACTTATATATATATATATATATATATATATATATATATATATATTCTCATTTTTAACTTTATCTTTGAAATGTCTTATGTGTGTAGGTTTATGAGTGCACGCCCAGAGAATTTTCAAGAAATTTTTATTGGAATTTATTATCAACACGTTCACAGTCAATTTTGTTGATACGTGCCTCGAAAATTATTTCTGCTCTTCGTCGATTTATTTTATTTATCTCTGTTCATTTTTCATTTTTCACGTATAGCAACGTTTCAATAAACTTCTAATAAATCAAATTTATCGTCGATGCATTTAATTAATTCTGTTTACCCTCTTTGAAAATTATTCCTTATTCTTAGCTTTATCATTATATCGTTCCTTATTAATTTTTAATTATAGATATATAGATACGACAACAAAGAATTTCAAGCAACTTCTATTAATATTTATCGGCGTTCAGATAATTCAGTTTGGATAATTTTGCATAAGTTTTTCGAATAAAAATTCATTCTACTATCCACGATATATCCTCACGTATAATATACATATATACATATATACATATATACATATATATATATATATCCTTCCTGACAATTAGCATTTATCTTATGTAGCATAAAACACATATAGATTAAAATCACTAAAATCTCAAATGGAAATTTCGTAGATCCTTTCTTCCTTTTCTTCTTCTTTTTTTTTTCTTTTTAATCTTCTCAAAGTATTCTAACTAGACACGCGACGTAAACGCCATTGGGCGCGTCACGGCGTGACGGATATCCGGCGATTCGCGTGTGACCCTCCGATCTCTAAACTAAGGATATTAGATATTAGATTCCACACGATTAAACACCGCTCGAACATTCATTCTTTTATCCCCTTTTTACAGATTACAACTTCGATGTTTTCTCCGTAACGAAAGATATAACACGAAACACAATTTTATTGTTAGGTATTGCGAAAATTAATTTTTTTTTCCTTTCCTCTTTTTTTCTTATTCGTAGAATACATACGTACGTATAAAAACATACGTTCTTCTTCGCAGCACTTTTCTTATCAGATAAGTAAATTAGATACACGTGAGTTATTTTTTTATTCGTTCACTTGGGATCTTCTCGACGTTGGAAAAGTAGTAGCCTTTTAATTATTCTCGTTGCTCTCGTGATGTTATACTAGATGACCACGGGAATGATTAAATTACAGTCATCACTTCGTGCGTGTAATACCCTCTCACTTCTCTAACAGTATTATAGTGTAAGTCGAGATAAATCGTGCAAGTATTTACGAAGGTCGCGTATTATGAAGCGTTTTCTAAAATTCAAAGATATAAAAACGAGTTGATTAGAAATAATTAATATGTGTGTGTGTGTATGATACTCGTTTCGTACTTTCACTTATAAATTGAAAACGATCAGACGATCAATTAGAAATGTATGCCTCTACGAATATATATATGATATACTCGTGTATATTTATATAATAATATTTATACGTACGTCTACATTTATTATTACTTATAGTATATTCGTTTATATCTATAATATACTCGTTTATTTCTACTTTTACTTTATAATTAAAAGATAATCCCCTGATACATTTACCTGATACATATTGCGTAATAAGATTATAAAGATAATACGTAAAACAAGATATTTGACTTGCGATTCTCATAAAATATTAAAAAAGTGACTACTCGTGCTATTGTTTCAATATAAAATTAGGTCAGTCATAAGTGCAAGTTCCTTTTTTTATTCTCTCTTTTTCTCTTTGTCTCTAGAGTTTGCACAGAAAAGGACCTCGTTAAACGTCGTCGTCGTCGTTGTCGTCTAACCCTACGCCATCTTAACGTATCGTGTTAGCTAGAAATCGTAACGGTAAGAGTCTCGGCACGTATACGACCTTAATATTTTCCTTCAAATTGACTTAATACAGAATATGCTAATTAGATGTACTCTTTCGCTCGTTTCACAAAATGACGTTAATGAATCACGCGTCTCTCTTTCTCTGTATCTGTCTGGCTGTACCCTTAACACTTGTAACCTTCTTAAGAAGGGGAGAGGAGTGGAAAGAAAGAGCTAACAAAACGACCTACTTTTCTCTCTCTATACAAACTTGGAACTTTGTATTAATGATAACCGGCTATCTCAAAAGCTCTTCTTTTCTCTTTCATCTCTCTTACACACGCACGTGGACAATTTTGACAAATTTACTTTGAAGAAACGATCACTTAAGAAGCGGAGGAAGATGGAGAACGAATAAAAATTCTTTTACAATTTTTCCATTATTATCATATTCGGATTAAAAGAGCTTCATATGGATTCTTGAAAGGGAAAGTTTCACGTTACTTTTACTTATACGATTCATTTTTTAACTATTCTTCTATTGCTTGCTTAGAAAAGTATAGACTTTCTTACGAGATAATAATAGAAACGTATTTGGTGAAAGAACGAACAAAATCTATGAAGATGCTTTTGATATACTTTCTCGATTTAAAAATCCCTCAAGATTCTTTATAAACACTCTCTTCCTCTTCTTTCTTTTCCTTCTTTTCCTCCTCCTCCTCCTCCTCCTCCTCCTCCACCTTCACCTCCTTCTACTTCTCACGCCAAAAAGGTGTAAGATAGCGAAACTCGTTTGCGAACCGGTATTTTTCGTTTCGAGAGGAGCACACAAGACAAGACAACACAACACAAACCCAGGTGCTGTCTTTCCTTCGGTTTCTTAGAATGACTGCTTGTGATAATCGGACAAATTGCGTTACATTCATGTTTGCCAGACCCTCACCGGTACAGTGAGTTAATCTCATCTTTCGAACAAAACTACGTGCGGCATATATAATACATAGATACATGCACATTTATCGCGTTGTGTATCACATTGTGTACGTGTGTACATATGTATCTACTTTTTCATGATTTCATCCTCGAAAGTTCCAAGGTCGTTTCGGAGCAAATGTTGCAACGAACGATCGAAAGCAAGAAAAGAAATTCTCTTGGTCCCGCATCGTTATCGATTCTACGGAATGGACAGATGAAAAGTTCACGAGATATTACGATATAATCATCTTGTCCTATCCTTTTTTTTTTGTTTTTAAATGATAAATGCCAACTTTAAATTCGTTTTCTTTAAACGAATTAAAAAAAGAAATAAGAAAAAGAAAAAAAGAAAAAAGAAAAAAGATTCTATGCGAAATTCATGTATGTCAACGTTTCGATTACTTCGTTTACTTCATTTACTGCGACATCTCGAATCCTTAATCTATCTAATTCCGTTTCTCTGTGGTAATGGTATAATTTTAGTTCCATTAGTGTCACGCTAAGATAGTTTTGGACAAGTAAGAACCGTCCAGGGAAAAGTATATCGAATGAAATGACTAGGTATCATGATATTCCAGTGAAAACGATATTATTATCTTAAGATATAACTTCAAAGTGGGATTACATAAAATATATGTAATATTCTTCGATATTACTTCATTTTACATAACATTCACTACGTTCCCTCCTCGTTACTCATTAATCTACTTTTTTTCTATTTATTTGTTGACTTACACCACTTTTCCATTAAACGGCTCATATATAACTTATTTTAAACCGTTTCGAAGATTTACTCGAAATTTTAATCCAAAGTTAACTGTTCACGTAGATTTATTAAAAAAATTTTTTTTTCGTTATCGATTATCGACATGAAAGTGGTAAGCATATTATTTGAAATCTGTCGTATTAGAAATTACGTAACTATACGTATGATACGTTACGTACATCTACGTACATATATTATGGAAATAAAGATTTAATCGATGATAGAAGCGTGACAAGACTCGTTGTATTTGTGAGATAAAAATGAAGGGACGTCGCGAATTCTTGATTTTACGTTTGCTCGATAGCGACGTTTTGACGTTTCTACGATTTCTTTTTTCTTTATTTTTCCTTCTTCTTCCTCTTTCTAATTTAAAAGTCTAATAAGATATCGGAAATATGTACGTTTAAAGAAAAACGTCGTAAAGAGTTGCTGCAGTATGGTTCGAACGTAAGAACAAACTGTGGGTTATGTTCATCCCTTATCTTCTTATCGATGATCGTTCGATTTTCCAAATACATATGCGCATATAATATGTGTAAGCTTTAACTTATCCAAGCAGATATCGATTCTCTTGGAGTATCTTAACGGAGGTTTGGTATTTCGCCAAAAGTCTCGAAGGCAGAAAGGTAGATATAGCTAGACTGTAACAATGAACGCAAACAGGTGGCCGGAATAACGGGTTAAAGAAAGTACGGTATAAATCTTCACTTTGAATCTCTTCTATGAAAATCGTCATTTTCTTCGTCATTATTTAATGCGTATCATAATAATCATCTAGATTCTTTTTTGTTCCTTTTTTTTTTGTCTTTTTTTCTTTTTACAAAGTGTTGATTCATCAAGAGTAATCTGATTCACATATTCCACGAGGAATCATATTTCATTTTTTGTATCCAAAGTGTAGTAGTAGTTGTCTATACAACGTTATTATTAGTATATCTTTTTTCTCTTCTTTTACATTCCCGTCATACGACTCTTAATTTATTATCGAATTAAAATTAAAACGGTGTTATATTTATTTACCATATTTTTCTAATAAATCACCGAACCAAGTAAATTAGAGTTATATGTATATTTATGTATATTTATTGATAATATTTTTTTAATTAGTTTCTAAGATAATTACCGATGCAAATAAATCGATGTAACGTTGAACTAGTTTCTTCGAGAGAGTATTTTGAAAATGAAAAAGGGAAAGGAAAAGAGAAAAAATACTTTCGATAGCGATAGACCGTCGAAATAAAATTTCAATTTCTTACCAGAATATCGGACTGGTCGAGTTTGGCGATGAGGTTCGTGAAGGAGTTCCTGTCGGCGAATAACCAGATACCAACGGTCAATGCTGCTCCGCCAGCGACCTGTATAAAAGACATGCCCGATGTAAGATTTCGTTCTGCTTCGAGGAGCTCAAGGCCACTTGTGAAGAAAAGGAGAAGCGAGCATTCCTATGGATATTCTACAATAACACGAAGCAAAAGGACTTCCTAATTCGCGTGCGGTTTTACGACCGTTTCGATTCCCCTCTTTCGTGTCGGTAGTATCTATCTCCATGGGATTGGTTTGCTTTCATTGTTCGAGCTACATTTTCACATTGAGAATTCTACGAAAAATAATATTCCTCGAGGGAGTGGGGAAAAAAAAATGTAAAGGATAAACGTCGATTATTCGCTGAACTGAAACCGAGGAAAACGATTTAACCCACTGTAACGATATATTTTGAAGTTTTGAAATTTTTGCAATTTCATTTCTTTTTATCATCGAAACGAAATTAATTACTTTGTGCAAAGTTTTAAATAATTTTTATATATCAGTTATATTACACAATGAATATATTATATCATATTAGTATTAATATGATAATATATTATTTTATAATATTCTCTAATATAAAATGATACTAGTGAATTAATGTATAATATAATATACTATTATATTAATTGTACTACTATACCAGTAATATTATATATATATTTTTTTATTGTATTATTTATATATATTAATGTATCAAATTCTCTATATACTATTATAATATATACTTGTACTAATATAAATAATAATATAACTTGTTCTTTATTTAAATCAATAGTATAACTGCTTCATTATATATATATATATAATTTTTTGTCTAAACCCGCATCAAATATTGAATTACAGAGGGTTAAAACCATTTTACCATTTTCCTATAAACGATTTTCTTTCTTCGTAGACACGATTTATCATCGATCAATCGTTACCATCTTTTCTACATAAGATACTCTAAGTATATCTGTAGATATATACTTTATATCCGTCGACGGGTTTGTCTCGACGTTTGACATATGTTCCTTCCGTATTATTCCGCAAGAAGGATGAAAACTACGCGAAATGTACCTTTTTTCTTATCGTCGAGGATCGACAGAGAAACCGTTAAAATTACCGATTGTTCACGACGACGTTTCTTCTCATTTTCTAAGGGAAGAGGAACGAGTAATACGAAAGAAGAATCAATCCCCGTCAAAGTTTTCTCGCAGAAAAGGAATTTTAAAAGGAAAATGAAAAGTTTTCTTCTCCCTTTCTGGTGGAAATAAGCTTTTCCTCTTTCTATTTTAATTAGAACTTTCGTTTCGATAAACTCAAACCAAATGGAATAGAAAATATTAGGAACATTTTTTTTCCCTCAAAGTTGCAAACAAGTCGTACAAGTTTATCGTTTTCTTTCTTTTTTTTTTCTTTTTAAACGATAAACGATGGTTTTCCAACAGTCGATTAAATAAACTTTTTGCAATAAATTTCGAGCATTTCGTGCAAAAAAGAAGAGAAAAAAAGAAGAAAAGAAAACGAAGCGATACTCACGAAAAATACGAAGTTGAAGAAGCACAGAAAGTACTTGGCACACTGCGAGGCGCAACCCATTTTTGATTTGGTTTTCTAGAACTTTGTCTGTAAAAAGAAAAAAAATATATGTATATATCAAATCTTTTTATACAAACTAATCAATTACGAGGAGAAACGTGTCTTTTTAAAAGTGCTATAGATTGAGATTCTTTTTTTTAAGATAGTGACTTGAACAAGCATTTTTTCCTTAAAATCTTATTTTTGTGTAAATATATATATATATATATATATATATATATATATATTTATATATTTATAATAAAAAAGGTGCACCTGACGAACGCCTATCGAAAACTTGGCTTTCATCCAAGTGCCACTTATTTATTGCGTTCTCGAAGCGGATAGAACGTAGTAACCTAATAAATTACACACCCACGTTTTCTCTTTCTCTCTCTCTCTCTCACACTTTTTTTTTTAATTTCACTTATATATTTATAAAGATTACGAAGCAAACCTGGACGAACAATTACATTGTAAATATAAAAAGTGTTCGTTGATATATAATAACGATAAGAATAAATACACACTTGACAGTCTTTATTTCATTGAACAAGTGAAAATTATCAAAACTCGTAAAAATATATAAGAAATCGTACCAAAGTTTTTCATCGAATTAACCAAAGAAAAAAGAGCAAAAACAAAAAAAAAAAGAGAAAAAACGAAATTTGTGATATAAATTAAAAATTTTCCAATTTGTTTTTACGATAAAGTATCTGTCATCTTTCTCAAACAATCTCGTTAAACTTTATTTTCTTTCATAATACATTAAAAATATAAATACGATTTTTTTTTTTATACGATTTCTTGATGTGAACAAATTTTATATTTATTGTGCAAATATTTTTATAATATTTGGACGTATATCGGTGTTGGTCGTCAACGTGCAAAAAATGTCGACGTATTTATTAGCGAATTAGCTCTACTTCTGATTTCCATGCAGAATGGGCGCGAGAGACAAAGAAGAATAAATTGGTCAAATTGATGAAGGCTGTCTGCTAGCAATGGTTTTCAAAGAAGACGTTGTTTCTCGAATAAGTATAATAACGTGTTTATAAAAGCATCTATATATATATATATATATAAAGAGAGAACGAAAATTATCTTTGTACCTTGTGAGATGTTATTTTTCGTTCTGAGACGAAGACAATAGTTCATTGAGAAATATTTGCTAAATATCTATGATTAGATCATGGGAAATATTTCTAGAAGATTAAGATCTTGTATGAAAGACAAAGCTGATCATCTTACTCGTTTAAACGTATTTAATATATATGAATCATTGTTATGTATAATAGATAAATCATTTACAGATAATATTATGTATTATATTATATATATATATATATATAATCATAATATTATGCATAAATATTATTTATATTATATTATATATAAACAGTGCGATAATTATTTCATAATTTATAATTATAATATTATCCATAATAAATTAATAAAAAATAATAAATAACATAATATTACAAATTATTGCGTTATTATAACATAAACGTGTATTGAAGTAATAATAACGCTAGTAAATTATCAAACGTATCGACAATAGATGAGCAATAATTATAAAAGTTACGGAAATAAGAATACACATAGATACACAATGGATAAAACAATAATGTAATCAAATATTGATTTCCAAAGTACGTAATAGTACGCGAGGGTGACGTTGTTAATAGTAATCGGATAATACAAATGAGTATAAGAACACCGTAAAAGCACGAACAGCATGCCTTAGCATGCTGCTACGTTGAGACCTTGAATATCTGACATAAGTTTCCTGTAATAAACTTAGTCTAAGAAGCGTCGATGACTATTGCTGTTATATTATCTCTTCTATGATGGAAGAGATATATTGAAATTAAAATCATTCGTTTCGCTGTTGATAATTGCATTCAATTTGCAATCTCATGACGTCATTTTTTTCATTTCCATTATTAAGTGATTATCAATCTGACACGTTCGTACTAACGATTGTTAAATACGAGAGTATAAATTGCGTCGTTTAATCTACGAAAGAGAAGTTCTACGAAGAAAGAATGTTCTAGGTAGAAAATACTATCGATATAATTATATCGATTTTGATGAAGCGATTAAAAAGGTAACACGAACATTTTCAATCTTTTTTCGAGAACGTTGCAAATATCAAAAGACTAGGATAAGTTACTATAAGATACGTTAACGTTATAAATTGGGATATGATCTGCAATAACGTTTTTAAATGCGGCATCGAAACGTCACCCTGCAACACGTTTGGCAACTTTCAACAAAGTTTACGCAATAAGTTACTACACGACTTTTGATTCGAACCTGTTCGTACGCTTTAAAGAAATATGAAGTTTTATACAAGTTATCGAACGTAATTTCACATACGAGGGGTATATGCACGAAGATAAAAAAAATAAAAGGATAAAAATGTAAAAAGAAAGTATGCGTGTGGTCAATTGAAAGAAGTCATTGATTTAAATCCCTTTCTCTTTATCTGTCGAAAAAGAAAATGAAGAAGAAAAAAAAGAAAGAAAGAAAGAAAGAAAGAAAGAAAGAAATAGAAAATGATTTAACGCCACGATATCCATGATCTCGCGGATTTCACCGAGCTCCTAGATAATTCACGATTCTCCTTTGGTCTATTCTCCCCGAGCAATTTACTTTCATAAGATATTTTATATTCCTACTAATTCGATTGCAACGAACGTAGAAAACGATTTCGATGTTGAAGGACAGACAGGTGTCCAAGTAATATCCAGTTAGAATCGTAAAATGAATTTACCAAGTGGATTTATATTACGGGCGATCCAGAAAAGATATATGAGTACACTTTCTAGACGTTCATTAAATGATTCAACGAGAGAACCGATAGGACCTAAGTTCCGAGGTATGTTACGTTAAAAGCGCATCTAGTAATGAAACCAAAAGAGAGAGAGAGAGAGAGAGAGAGAGAGAGAGAGAGAGAGAGAGAGAGAAAGAGAATAGGTAGAATAGAGAAAGATAGGGGGGGGGGAGAGAGAGAGAGAGAGAAAGGAAGAAATGCAAGGCAAAGAAGAGCCGCAGGAAAACCTCGATTGGACGACCTAGTATCGGATATCCAGCTCACGGTTCTCATTACTCTACCAAGAATCCATCTGGCTCTACTCCGACATCCCTGCAGCAGCCGCAACAGCAGCAGCAGCAAGAGCAGAGAGTCGACACGGACTACTACCGGCTGACTATCTGAAATATTCTACTCCGTTCTCGAAGCAGTCAGGCCACGATCGTTAACCGAGCAAACGCGACCCGTTTCGGGAACCCGTTCCGTTCGACAACGGATCGTGGGGTTCGATCGAACCAATCTCACGTGAGCCGAATCTCTCTCTCTCTCTCTCTCTCTTTTTCTCTCTTTCTCACTCTCTCTCTCTAGCTCTCTCCCTCTCCCTTTCTTTCTCTCTTTCTCTAAAGTTTTATCTAACGCTTCGTTGAACCTTTCGATCAGTTGGACCTAATCGTCGAACGTTGAAAAAGTCAATACCGACAACCCTCGACCGATTCTCCTCTATCTTTTCAACTCCAAATAGTCTATACATATATACAATCTATACGCAGATAACGTATTCCTGGACCAAATAAAAAGAGTCAGCGGTGCATTGAAAATCAGATCACCGGACGATGCCGGCCGCCGGACGGGAGTTGGGGTCACCGGGTCGATTTAGCTAGTTTCATCTCCCCTTCCTCGTTCGTTTTTCATTGATCTTGATTGCTGGATACCACTAGTCAGGAAGAAAATCAAACTAATATATATATATATATATATATATATATATATATAAAGTGCGCGTTATATATATGTATACATATATTATGTACACACACGCGCGCGCGCGTTATATATATATAACGAATAAATAACTATATAATTTTACTCTCGTTGGAGAAGTTCCGTCTACTTTTAACATTTATCCTTTTAACGTGACGTACATATATGTATAGCCACTTTGTAAAAGTGAAAGTTATATGAAAGCCTGGCTATGAAAGTTATACGATCACGACACATTCACCCACCATATTTCGATAAGTAATAGAAGATGCAGCATATCGAATATATTGATAATGAACAAATATGATATATCGAAGATCTTGCATTCGAATTTCAACAATTTCTCAAAATAATCGGAGATCGCTCCTAACAACAGATACATATTCGTTATTTTATTTAAAAATATCACAATAATTTATATAATTAATCTTAATAAATTAGAATGTCAGATAGACTGCTGGATTAAATCGAGAAAAAATTCTTTCGAAAGTTTAGAAATTTCTCAAAATAGTCCACATCATTCACAAAAGAAAATAATTCCAGCTGTTCCCTTACTTAAACACCCAAAACGAAGATCTTCTTTCGTGATTGAAATAGTAAGTAGTAGACTTATTTTCATTGATTACTGAACGGTACTATTCATATTTTTTATATACGATTGATCGCATCTATTACTTTTAGATCAACTGTATCAAGTGTACCAATTTTACATGATTTTTTTTTCCCCTATTAGAATCTGATCAAATTGAGCTGCTTGAGCTGCTTTCAACAAACAGAGATGTATATAATAACAAAAATTAATAAACCAACGTATCGATATGATAAATATTTTACATTATTTTTCTTTCGTTGTAATTTGCGAAAAAAAATCAAATAATGAAAAAAAAAGGAAAAGAAAAAAGATCAGATACTAAATATTTCATATCCTGTTGTTCCTTTCCGGATTTCACCAATGTGGCGGAAACCAATCGTTCATCCGTGTCATTACGTGACTCTAATAGTTAAGAGTACCTACATCTCATCCAGTGGGTCAACTTTAATTAGGACGGCATAAAAAGAGAATGTAAAACTCAAGTTGAAAAATTTCCAATTTCTTCGATCACATCTACATACGTATAACCCGTTTAATTGAAAAGTTATGTAATTCAAAAAAAAGTTGATTATTGAATAATGAAAGGAATGAAATAAAAGTTTTGTAAAATGCAATATTATCGAAAAATGCTACATACCTACTATGTAACCTACTTTAAAGTTATACCTTTAAATAAGGCTGTTATTTATTGGATAAGTAATTTTAAATATTTAATTAGTATTTTAAATAAACGGTTACTTATTAACCATTTATTTTATAAAGTACAATTAATTAATAAAAATAAATGTTTACTGAATAAATATTAAGTATAAATAAGTATTAAAATAGTAGTGTCGTTTTCACTCTAATATCATATCTTGTTTTAAACTTACACAACTTTTCCATAAAACTTTTCGAGGAATACTTGTCGAAAACTATCTAGCGAAAAACTAATAAAACTAGCCTTAGACCATACCTGTACAAAACAGAATGAAAGTTAAACTTTCGAGATATGATGTTAAACGAAATAGGCAAAAAATAGACTTACACCAGTTTTACATTAAACTAATCGAGAATTTCTTCTTCAAAATGAAGAAAAAAAGAAATAAAAAAGAATAAAATAAAATAAAATACTGGCTTACACGTAGGCGAAGTGAAAAGACAAAGAAATAAAAGAGAGAGAAAAAGAGAAGAGAAAAAAAAAGAAATTCGAAGAAGGGACGTCGCAAATGATAGGGTTTCCCCTGACGAGAATTTAGTAACTTTGAGGGATCGAACGTTGACCCTTCTCGGATGAACCTGACGCCTTTGATGTTGAACCCTTTTTGGTAGAAGCGTCTCTCGCAACACGATCAAAAGAACTTTTTTGATTTTGATTAAAGACCGTAGAGCTTCTTGTGTGTTCTCGATGTAAACGGGGGGAAAAAATCTTTCTAACTTTTATTCAAATAATCGAATTTTATCCTATTCTTATTGTTACAAAAAGAAAGAATAAAACAAACCAAACAAAATAAAATAAAATAAAATAAAATAAAGTAAAAAAGAATCGTTAAATATCAGACAATATTTTATAATATTTGCATTGTCCTATCATTTATTAAATCTTTTAAAATCTGTTGTGAAAATGATTCCAAGTATTTACAATTCTTTTAGTAATCGTATTATAGTCAGTATGTATATACACATATGTATGTATATCTCTACATAAATATACATGTATATGGATTGCAAGCAACAAGCAAACTCAATGAAGGTACAACGTCCTCGGTCTTTAACCAGCCAATGGTCTCGTCGTACGTTACGTAATAATACACGTGCGTTCGTTCACGTGTAAGTTTTGAATGAACATCGTCTCCGAGATCTATAGGCACCCCAGGTTAATAGCAACATATTAAAAATACGACATGACGCATATTCGTGTTATTGTTTATCATTGTTGTAAAAAGATAAGATAAGAAGTGTTTCATTTCAAAAATATTCTATTACATTGTAATCGCGTTGATGAAACCTATATTAGCATAATCAAAGATATTTATAGCAATATGTCAATCTATAATACGATACTTATCACGAGAATATTAATAATCAACCTGTTATTATCCTCACTATATAAATCTCATATTTTAATATCTTCATATACCTATATATATATATATATATATATATATATATATATATATATATATATTTAATAACGGTGATTATTTTTATGGAAATACGAAAAGCAATAACAAGATATGTGTATATGATATGTACCGACATTTGATGTAGAATATACCAAAGTTTGATATTTGATATACATCAAAGTCTGAAACACATTATATACCAAAGTTTGATATGTAATATATGATATATATTACACACACATATATATATATACATGTACACATATTTTAATAATCGTATATACTTTATACTCTTTGAAAGTACCGTTGTATAATTATAAAAACTTATTGATATGTCCTAAGCCTTATGCGTCACCGTTACGATCGCGTATATCTTTAACGTATAGAGTATACCGTTGTTGCAGGTGGTTCTGCCCGTGAAACCGTGTCGAAAAACATATTACCTACTAATTTGTTACACAACTCGGCACTGTTTCCTCAAAGAAATCTAGCGATACATGTCTAGAGTCAACAGACTTTAACATCGAATAAAAAGGACGTTTTATATGTCTGCGAAAGTCCATATATGCGTGTGTATACGTTCGATGATTTCTTATTCACATATCAGCTCGGAGAATCTTTTTATTTACAAATAAGAGACCGTCTATGGCCTTATAGCAAAGAACTTTCGATTATTATTCGCTCGCATACGTATGTACGTGGTTAGAATTTACCTGGATAAAGGATAAAGATAGAAAAAAGAAGAAAAAAGAAAAGAAAAAGGGAAGGAAAGAAAGAAAGAAAGAAAGAAAGAAAGAAAGAAAGAAAGAAAAAGATAAAATAAAAGATCTAGAGGATCTAAAGAATTATAATGAAACTTCCGTCGCGCTAAAGCTCAACGAGACGGAAATCACGAGCAGAGCTCACGCCACCAAACTTATTCATTTTCTCTTAAAGAGAGAGAGACTTTCTCTTCGTACGTTCGACGTTCCAGAACGAGAAAGGACGACGTCCCTCTTTCACGTTATACATATATACCGCCTCTTCTTTTCGACGAGGAGATCACGTTATCGCGCCAAATTTCCCCTACTTCGAAAGTAACGGAGAACGAGCCTCGAAAACGAGTTGTATCTCTTTCCCTTTCCTCAAACGACGACGACGACGACGACGATCGTTGCCAACAACAGGTGTGTCCCATTATCGTAAAAATCACATTTCGTCTTATACTCCTCCCATACAAAGTCTCATTTTCCATTGAACAGATTCGTGCTCGCTTTCATACTGATTGATTAATTTTCTTTTTCTTTTTCTTTTTTTTTTTTTTTTTTTTTGTACATATCGTTCACATTGCACGCTTTTCATTACAATTCATGTAAAAAGTTACGTAATGTAAAAAAGAAAAAATGATTCTGTAAGTATATACATATAGTTATTAGTTTCTATAATGTCTATACTTTGCAAATAGTTCTACAACACTGCGTTATAAGAATCTCTGGAATTTCGTAGTCAGAATTTTTCTAGACAGACATAGTATATGTATGGGTGTATATATGTGTGTGTGTGTAATATATATGTTATTAAATAGAATTTTTCATCGAGTAAATGCAACTACTCGTGTGTGTATGAGTGTGTTATACATAGGACAAGCTGCTCTCTCATGCGTGGCATAAGAACGAACATAGACATCTAAAGGCCCTTGGCTGGCTGGCTGGCTGACTCTACTCATTTCTCTCTGTAAAGAGAGAAAGAATTTGAGTTAGAACGGATAAGAGTGAGAAAATTCATGACGTTAACCCGTGTCGCGGGATTAACATCGCAGGTAAAACTCGAGTGTTACATCGTGAATTTGCCGTAGAAAACACAGTAAGAACTAAGAAAAGAGACAGAGAGAAAGATATTGAGAAAGATGAAGAAAATTGTGAGAACACAGAGATAGATAGATCATCGTCTCTTCCATGTTATCGAAGATCGTTTTTCTACTTTTCTCGATCATATTATTAGGTTTTTATCTTTCTTTTTTCTCTTTTTCTTTTTTTTTTTTAGTTTGTTCGCGTTGATCGATGCCGTTGTGCACGAGCCAATTTGCTATCCTCTTGGGTTCCCGCGATGATCGTTCGCGAATGGGACCTCTCGTTGATCGGCTCGTTTCCCTTCGAGAATAGTCTTGGCGAGATGATAAATAAAAGAGAGAAAGTGAGTTAATACGTAGAAGAAATGTAGTTGAAAATAATGGACGACGATAAAGACGGTCGACTTCGTGTATCGTTAGAGCGTTAACGATTAGATGGGGGAGGGAGGGATTGAAGGAGGTGGATAGAGAAAAAGAGAGAGAAAGAAGATGGCTTTATATTCCTATAGTATATGTTTATATGGGAGAGTAGTAGGTTGTTTAGAGAAGGAGGTGGGGATAACTCGTACGCCTCGCACATGCCAAGTTATGGCACTGGTTCTCACAACACAATGGCATTAGAGATCATGGTCTATAATTAATGAAATTTAATATGCGAATTTGCCCTCTCCCCTCACCCTTGCATAATGTATTCGTCATCGTGTATTGCATAGCAAATCGATGGAAAAAAAAAAAAAAACAACCACAACGAGAAAAGAAAAACAAGACAAAAAAAGCAATCTCTTATTTTCATCGCTATTACAATTACAGAGTAAACGATTTATCGCGATATCGTAAGAATGAAAGAATATTTTACATATATCAAACGGGATTCACGTGTTATCTGATTTCTCATGTGATATCGAGGAAAGCTTTGGTAAAATTTCTTCGAAGGTATCTTCTGGCATCCCCTATCTCTTAAGTTAAACGATGGATACTTTCGTGAGGTAAGATAATAAGGATGCGGTGCTGAACAAATACAAGTCCATGCAAGCAGGTGCAATGGGAGAGATGAAAATAAAAGAAAAAGAAAAGAGAAAAAAGGGAGGGAAAAAAAAAGAAAATAAGTCTTACGGGAGATGCCCGAAGCAATGCCTGCCTGCTGCTGGCTGCTGACTACTGACTGTAGCAGCAGTAGGAATGTGGTCGTGATGCAGATGTCGGGATAAGAGAAGTCGGCCTCTTTTTTTTTTCTTTTGTGATCGAGAGCAAGAGAAAGAGAAGAGAGAGAGAGAGAGAGAGAGAGAGAGAGAGAGAGAGAGAGAGAGAGAGAGAGAGAGACAAATGGAAGACGAAGTGTAATGCAAAGAAAACAGGACGTCTCTTTCTCTCTTTCTCTCCTTTAAAACGATTAACAAGTCCAGTCGACTTGGAAGTAGTGTACTTCCGTTTATCCGAGTTACCTAAACGGGCTAAACAAGCAAAGTGTAAGGTGACCGAGAATAAGTAGACGCGTAGATGTAAACGTAGAAGTAGAAAGAGAGGTCTCGAGCGAAAGCAGATCTCGCGCTGGCACGCATTTAACCATAAAGAAGAAGAGAATCGAGAAAAAGGCCGCGGATTCGAAAACTTCCTATACGCGATACTCATGAGAATCCATGCTGATCGTTTCTATGTGACGAAGCATCGAAACTCGTTTCGATGCAAAGACGGATCTTATTCCCAAGAAATGTTTGTTCTTGTCGACGAACGTGAATCACACTCGTTGTAGTTCCCGAGTGATGGTCGAATTACTTATCGCTCAAAAATAGACCCTACGGAGGAAACATTAGATCGAAGGCACATCCGAAGGAACGTTCGACTTCTCTCTCTCTCTTTTTTTTTTAATTTTTTGTTTCTTTTTTGTTCTTTTTTACGGTGTAGTATGGGGATCTTCGTCGCGCCTCATTTAACGGGACTTTCCCATCGGCCTTCTCTTCTTCGGCTCATGCAGCCGTACCGATCATTCCGATCCCCCTTTCACGAGTTACGCCTGGTAAAAGAGAAAGAGGATAGAGAGTATTCCTTCTATCTCTATCTTTCTATTTTCCCCCTTTCTCTCTGTCTATAGCTCCTTATTATAGTACAACCGCAGGTTTAAGTGGAATCGGACGACGGGTGACTTTCTAAAAGCGAAGAACAATGTTCCTCCTTTCGATTAGTGTGTACCAGTCGATCGATAATGCCTGAGCACGATTGCTCGTAAATATTCCAACTATTCAATTTCAATCGTTGATCGTCGGACGAATGGATGCATCTACGTTCTGATCATACCTGAATAAGAAAAACAAGACAAAAGAAAAAATATACGATATATCGTGACTTTCATCCTCGTGTTTCTACTAATTTTTAAACGGTAGAGTGTGATAGGGGTGTAAAAAAGAAAGAAGAAAAAGAGGAGATAGAAAAGGCGAAAAAGAAAGAAAAAAAAAAGAAGTATAAGTAGAAGAAGAAGAAGAAGAAGAGAAGAGAAGAGAAGAGAAGAGAAGAGAAGAGAAGAGAAGAGAAGAAAAGAAAAAGCAATTCTCCTTTCGCGTTTGCGCCGAACACGAAGAGAAGCATTTTGCTTTTGTCCCTTGGCTCGCTTAAATCTTCTTCAAGAGTAGAGAACGAGAAACGTTTCCATGAGCGTATATAATAGCTTACTGCTTCAGCCATTGCGCGTGCATCCGCGCACGTGCGACTCTACCAAGCCAGAGTTTACAGGGGAGCTTAGAGTTCATTCACACAACAGAGGAAAACGTCGATCTCTTTTCGATAAATGGATGCTGGAATATTTTCGGTATTATAAGAGATGCATGGTTACTTCGTTGGTTAAAAAAAAAAAAAAATGAAATAAAAGAATTTGTTTCAGGTAAAAAAAAAAAAAAAAAACAAGAAAAATAATAAAAAGTCCAAGTAATATGACTTAACAAGTAGCTTATCGCACGCGAGGAAAAACAGAAAGCAGAAAAAACAGAAAAGAAAATAGAAAATACAATAGTAAAGAGTTATTATGTGCGATAAGTCATCTCTTTGGAGGAAGGAAAGTAACTCGTGTGATGTGAACAGGCGTTTCCATAACGACAATATGTACGCTATGCGCTCTGTACGATGCCATTGCCCCCGTGTATTACGTGTCCTTCTACATACGTTCGTGAACATTCAGAGACTATGAGGGTTGGTTTGTGTGTTCTATTAGGGTGAACTGGACATTGGAAGACAGACCGTTGGACGGCGTTTCGCACCCCATGCCACTGGTGAAAGGGTATTTCAATATCGTATTATTTACAAAAATATGCGTACTCTGGGAAAATGAGAAAGGAAAAAGAAAAAACAAACAAACAAAAGAACGGACAGG
The DNA here is from genome assembly GCF_014466175.1 of Vespula pensylvanica. Taxonomy (NCBI): domain Eukaryota; kingdom Metazoa; phylum Arthropoda; class Insecta; order Hymenoptera; family Vespidae; genus Vespula; species Vespula pensylvanica. The sequence continues at coordinate 18,205,569 of NC_057686.1, forward strand.
TACTTTTCTACGACGTCGAACGACAAGTGTCCAGTACATTGAATTATCTTTTTACTTATTAAAATGGCGTTTCAAATGAAAAAAAAAAAAAGAATAAATTTCAAATAAACGTCATCGTAGATACGTCCATGAGATAAGATCATGAACGCGATACGATCAAAGCTGTGTGTGTGTGTGTGTGTATGTACGTGTAGAAACTTTCATATATATTTGTATAGCGAGTCTTACTCGTGTCTGTGTGTGCATAATTGCACTAGCGTGATTGTAATAGAACACTGGAAAGCAGTATAATGCGATATTTACAGGGGATTAGATCGATCGAAAGAGAATGCTGCATGTACTTGGCTGCACGAGCTCAAACATGCAAAGCTTATTTGACTACTACCTTCAAGTTACGACGATCAGATGAACCTAGACCTTATCCAGTCTGTCTAGTACTTCGAAATTAATGTATACATATTATATTCTCTCGACGTAGCTATTTCTATAAATATTTATATTCTCTTCTTCGAAGGATATGATATGTATTAGTCATATATTTACACGTATTATAAATAAAGTAATATCATTATTTACAATACGGCATTAGAATATGAAAATAAAAAAAAAAAGAGAGAGAGAAATTATAACAACGTTCTCACCGTTATCATCTATGCAATCATCACGTTGAATATAATTTCCAAAAAGACAAATAAGATTTGTCATTAAATCGGCTGACGAGTATTCTACAACATTTCTCTATCCTAGATTTCCAATAATTTTATGTTTACCAGAGAAAATATCTTATAATGTATACTTTACTCAGCGTAAAAACTTACTGTACAAAATGTTTTCTAATAGTTAAACAAACATTCACCAGTTAATTATATGGTAATATTTAGGTATAAACATTTGTAAGACACGTGCTATGAATCAACGATGAAATATATTCCGTAAGAAAAAAGTAAATCGATATTACGTGCTATCCCGTGTATTCAGGAATGTCTCGCATAAAAACGAAAAACAAAACAAAGAGAGACAGAGAGAGAGAGAGAGAGAAAAATGAGAATGAAGAATTTAACGATTTAAGTCTAATAACAATTTCCTTTAATACGACTAATTCATCCATAAAACTAATAATATTAATATAACCTACATAAGAGAAAGAGGGGGGAGGGGAGAGGACAAATCGTGTGATGAGTAAATGAGCCTACTTATTACGGTCGCGTTCAGGCAACGTTCTAAACCATGTAGTAAGCTACATTTACTTGAAGTGGTCAACTAGAAAATATAAACCGTTCTTTTTCAAACGGTCACTAATACGTGATTATGTACGTTTACTAATTCGATATTAATACACAGTACTAATACTTGTTATATAGTAACTGTGCAATCTGCACAGAAATTTAATAATTAAAATAATTCGATCTATATGAAAACATTTTCGAACGTAATTATATTCCTTTTCTTTCTTTTTTCACAAAATCTATTTTCAAATTAAAGAAAAAAAAAAAAAGGAAAAGAAAAATTCAAAATAAAGAAAATCAATTTGATTAGTATTAATGAATGTTACGAATTTAAAAGAATAAAAAAAAGTATATCACACTATTCGGTATTTGATTATAAAATTATATAAAAATAGCAAAGATATAAGATCCAGTAATCTATAAATGCAACAAGTTAACCACAGTGTGATACCGCAATCATGTCTCGACCTTTCTTCATTCGTCAAGCCTTAAAGAACGCCTTCCGTGTCGCGTGTTAGTTTCAATTCTGATGCATGAGAAACAGGTTGCATCGTAGATCGCATTGTAAGGGCCATATCGAATGTTAGTACGACCATGTATGTATTGTAATTACGAAATAATTTTTTATTACCTACTTCCTCCCTTCTTCATCCTTCGAAGTAGAGAAAATATAAAAATACGGTAAATATATATATATATATATATATATATATATATATATAAACTGAAAAACGATGTACGATACATATTTAAATTTAATACGGTTTTAATTTCAAATTTATTGTAAAACGCAACAAATAATTAATCGAATTCAAAGATATGTTATATATCATAATTATGAATAAGAAGAATCTCGTCCGACTGGAAAAAATAAAATAAATAAATGGCATTCTGTGAAAAACGTATTAATTAGAATCTTTAATCAGATTATAGTCGGTTTTCAAAGATTTGCTACGTCTTTGGATGAAATCCACCTTCCGATCGTGTAAAAAGATAGGTTACGCATACCTAAGCCTACACGGCATTCCGTTCGTCAAGGGCGTAGAATGCTTACTTACATAAAATTCAATTTGTTCTAATAGAAAAGATTTTTCTTTGGACGATCTCTTGGAAATAATATAATAATTTTATAAAAGGAATTTATTTTAATGACTAAAAAAAAGAAAAAAAAAAAAAGAGAAAAAATTCAAATGAAAGAAATAATAACGAAAAGAAAAAAGATTCAAATCTGTTTACATTCGTAAACATTCTCCCGCCTTTTTCGTCGTATCAATAACTACGTGAACGTTGAGCACGTTATTTTACTACTTCAACGGATCGATGTGTGTACGTATAATATCATTTCTTATAAGAAAAGTCAAAACAAAAAAAAAACAAAAAAAACACAAAAGAAGGCGTACGACATCGCCCAAAATGGAATGACGCCGTTGTTCACATCTTGAATCACAGTACCGTAACTATTTATTTTGTTTCCGGACCAAACACACACGCACACATACTCGCGCGAACGAATCTCTATTTCGTAGTTATACGTCTTTTATTTTCTAATAATAATGTTGTATCTAATATCTCTGAATTATCTCGAATTACAAGTAGCGTACAATATGATGATCTTCGATAATTCTAATAAACGTTCGAATTATAAACGTTTTAAGAAATAAAGAGGATATCTAAAGAATTGTTTCGTTATATATATTTCGTTCTCTGAATCTACCATATTAACGAAAGTTTTTTGTAAAATTTGGTGATTATTCCTATCGATAATTTTGATATTAAGAAATCGTATTTTTCTATGATAGAAAAAAAAAAAAAACAATATTAGCTTAGGTAAATCGACGAATGCTTTCGACGTAGAGCGTTCATTTTTTGGACAATAAATTAATGTGTAGAGTATAATCGAAAAATAACTTACATACATATAATAATAGAAAAAAAAACATTGTCTATACTTACGTTAAGAAAATAGAGAGAGAGAGAGAGAGAAACAGAGAGAGAAAGAAAGAAAGAAAGAGGGAGAGACGTAAAAATCTACGAGGTTTGGTCCAGCTCTTTCTTGATGTGTCCTTCTCTGCGTTCTTTCTTACACCAATCACGATAATACACTTGTCGTATACACTACCGATACACTATCGCTATTTTCGATGATTATTCACTTAAAAATATCACGGACGTATATGGTTTGCAAGCGGCATTTGTGCCGCGTTTGGTATTACACTATAACCCCGCGCGTTAAATCTCGTTTAATACGTCAGAAAATCCAATCCGCGTTCGGCGCCGTTCGTCGCGCATTTGTGCCAATCCGCCGACCGGCAAGCGTTCCCCTTTGCGACGCGAGCCGCTATCCCTTCTACTCGTTTCTTCGACCAATCAGAAGGCTCGTCACGTCATCGTTATGCGCAGGCGCGAATGCGCGCGCATTCTCGCGGAGTTTGCCGGGAATTAAAAACTTTGTGCTCTTAGCCTTAAATTTTAATGAAAATAAATGTCGGAAAAAAAAAATATATATATATATATATATAAAAGTTCAATATAATAAGAGTTATATATATATCATATAACATAATTTTATTTTCTTTTACATTTGTACGTAATCTTTGCTTTCTTTTTACAAAAAGCCTAGATACTATATGTAAAGTACGAATATTCTTTATATATAATTATAGTACGTTACCAAAATTTAAAATTGCTTTCATTAAATATAATATTATGCAATGTTATTAATAGACACAATTGTTTAATGTTATACATTGAGAATTACAATACTTAGTCATAAAACAGTATTTTTTGCAGTGCTTGTATTATTATACATGTCACTATGTGCCATGTATATTATATCTCACAAATTAATATTTTAATGTACATAAATTTAATATCCATAAACAAATAACGAAAATATAATATAACTCCAAATTAAAACACAATTTTAATGAAATATGTATAAATATAGAACTTCTTCAGTTTTACTTTTCTTCTATTATTGTGATTTCAGCTTGCTGTGTAAAATGTGGCACACGTGAAATTTTCATTGCAGTAGGTTTTAAATTTGTTGACTTTGTTTTAACCTCTATTTTATCTGCATTATTATCTTGTCCTAATGGTACTACCAGTGGCACAACAGAATCTTTTGATGATAGTTGTTCTACTGGAATGTCTGAATTTTCTTCTCCATTGTGTAAACGAACGAAAGATTTTTTATTTAATGTTTTATACGACGTCCCCTTAGCAAGTACAGTTTCTTTGCGAAAAGCCGCTTCTTTTAGATCATAAATAAAATCTTTATTCACTGGTTTTACACGATTCCGTATAGGACGTTGAGGTTTTAAAGTATCTGTTGATACTGAAGAATTAGAATCCTTCCAATCTTTAGTTTGACAGTCCGTTTTATTTTCATTGCTATCCATTTTTTTATCAGAATTCGTATCAATCGTAAAGCTTGGTTTTTCTGATTCTAGCTGTTTTGGAGAACATTCATCAGGCGTGCCAAAAATGACCTCCATAACCATTCTTTTAAGATCAGGATCACTGTCCAGTGTTCGGGTATGATAGTTCTCACTGTTTTTACTAAAATTTGAAGTGTTGTTGTTTTCATTGTTGACTGTAATAGAAATGTTAGCGCCGTTATCACTGGAGCAAGATATTTCTTTACTACCAGCTTTTGTATTGTCAACATTCGCATTTACTACATTTTTATGATTTTTATCCACAGTCGCATTCTTTGTTTTATAGTGATCTACAGAATTGGAAGAATTAATCGATCTAGATTCATTTACATTTTCTTCCGTATTAGTTACATCAATGACAATGTCTTCATTACATGTATATTGATTCTGTGGTATTTCTACAACCATATCTGTTATTATTGTACGATTGTTTTGAGCATTATGCATTTTATTACAATGAGCGACACAATCATATTTTACAAAACACTTAAAGTTACATAACTTGCAACGATATCGATTCCAACCAATATGAATGGCCATATGTCTACGTAAATTCGTCATTGATGTAAATTTCCTTTTACATGGAAGGCACTGTAACTTTCGAAGATTTGCAATGGTAGCTATTTTATTTTCCATTATTGTTGTATGATCAAGTTGGCTTCTTATTTCAGAAGATGATGAATTTAAATTTGAGTTAATATTATTGCCTGCATTTAAATTTGTTCCTATAATAATAATATATATTATATATATATATAATATATATTTAATAAATAATAATAAACTATTGTAATAATTTTAATTGTAGTTATAATTAAATAATATAATTTACATACAATATTCTACAATAAACTTAAAGTTTACACATAAAAATTTATGGATAAAAGAAAATATACTCACCTATAATATCATTTAATATTTTCAGCTGATTATCTACCACTACTTTTCTTTTTTTACTTCCATGCTTTACAGCAACTGTTTCAGATGTATATACAATTTCAGGAAAATCCAAAGTATTATTGGACGGAGACGAATCTTTACTCGTGTTATTAGATAGTTCTTGACTTTGAGAAACACCTATGTTTGATGAAACACTAACTACATCGATACTTCCATTAGAATGCTCATTGCCAATCATATCCCAGTCTGCATCTGTTAGGGTAGTGATGTTTTCTACACGAATAGATGTTTCATTTAATTCAGTTATTTCAGGAGAAATTTCTGCAGTGCCCGGTACGTTAAATATGGTATTACTATTCGTTGTTGTTTCTGCAGAATTTTTTGCAGTCTTCTTTTCTTTAGTTATAGCTTCGCTATATGCAGCAATTCGTCTCTGACAATGTTGCGAGTGTGAAAATAAAGCAGCCTTCCTATCAAATTTTTTGCCACATCCACCACATCTTTGAAGCTCTGAATCTGTTTCCAAATGATTCATCCATTCCTAAAATATAATAATATTTCAGTAAATATAAAAATCTAAAGATTCAAATATTTTCATAAATATTTACAAAATATAGAAAAATACAATATAAATACTAGATTATAAAATTACGTACGCGAGTTTCGTTAGACGCGTGTAAGTCAATAATTTCAATAGATTTGTAATTATCTTGCTCTGTATCATCTGCTTGTGTTATTTCCTTACGAAATGCTTTCTCTTGAATTTGTATTCTCAATTTCCGTACTTGTTCGTTTGACATTCTGTGAACTGCAAAAAATATTCACACGTGCAGTTTATTAATTATTAATTTACCAGAAAAAATAAAATGTTATAAATATATCGTGTTTTAAATACTTTTAAAGAGATGGCGATATACACTCCATGTATTCACGAATGTACTTGTACAGCAAGGACATGGATAACACATACGATGAGATGTATGTAATGTTTTCATATGAAACGTTAAGGTCTTTTTGGTGGAAAACTTAGCATTGCCTATATATAATTACATATATTAATATCTGATAAATAAACTTTAATTAAGTAAAAACATAAATGACTAGTGAGTAAAAGATTTACTCACATATAGAACAAATCAAATTTGTAGTAGACAGTTGGTCAATGCAAAATTCATTATATTCATCGTTTGCTAAAGTTGGGATCAAATTATTATCTTCGTATATATCCTTTTTTTCTAAAAGTTGACCATTGGGTCCTAATATTCCAGTACTTTGGTTTATCATAGTTTGTAAGTTTGGTACCTAAAAATGGAAGCAATTAGTAATAACAGTATATTTATAACTTAATACAAATATAAGGTCACATTGAGCATATATTTATATGAACTTTTTTTTCTCTTATTTAGTATGTAGAATCTACATCTGCTGTATTTTTCATATAAGCAAGAATAAAGTAATTTATTATTAATAATACAACATTTATATTTAATTATGATTGCATTAAATTTACCTTTGCTTCATTTAAATCAGTTTGATAAATAATAGAAATTTCTGATTTATCAATTTCATCACATGTACTAACATTATTTAAATCCAGGATATTAAAATTGTTATGATTCTTATTAAGTTTCATTTCTTGTGGATTATGATTACCACGTAATCTTTGCTTCTTTTGAAGCATATCAATTATAGTAGTGAGATCTTTCTTGTTTTCTTCTTTAGATACATGACTTCTAAGAATTCTATCGTTATTACAATTTTCCTTCACTACCTCTTGTTCTGGTATATGTAAACGTATAAACGAACCTTTGGTATATGCCTATAAGTATCATTGGATAAATTGATACTGACTTTAATTATTAGTAAACAGACAGATATATTAATAATGCACTAACCTCGTCATCATCAGTAAGAGCATTTTTATTTAAAGTAATATTAAATTTTTCTTTACAGTATACTCTTTTGTGAGAAATGAAATTAACGAGGCTTCTAAATAAGCTACGACAAACACGGCACTCATACACAATATCGCATTCATAAGCTAAAATCGCTTTAACCTCATCACTACCATTTTCAAGAAGTTTGCTAACTTGAGACAATCTTGAAACACTTATGTCAATTGGTTTTCTTAAAGCTGATAAATCTGGAGTAATCACATTACTTGTTTCTTTTGTACCAAATTTTATTTTTCCAAATTTCGTATTATTTTTTTTATTTTTAGATTTTGCTTTCATGGTCTTCATTTTCTAAAAATAAATGAAATGAAATTATTAAAACGAGGCTTTCTAACAATAAAAGTTCATACTCATATCAACGTGAAAAAAAAATATTTTTATTCAAATTAATACGCTATGAAAGTTTACAGAAAAAAGGAAAAATATTTTTATGATTTTTAAACAAAGTTTGCAAATAATAATATATAATCTTATAAAAATATCTTATATTTGGATTTAATATATTTATGTAATATAATAAGCTACCAAGAGATATATGATTTGTCTTGATTACTTCAATAGAAGCTAGGGATAATATATAAGCTTCTTTTAAGAATATTCTAGTTAACATAAATCCTATTATACATGATAGTTAATGATAAAGATATTTCATATATGTTTATAATGATATATTATAATTTATAATACACATTTACAACTTGAATGCATTAAAATTTGTTATATATTATAAATATTTAATCAATGATATTTAAAGAGTACAAAACATATCAAAAATGCACATTATAAAAGTTATCTAATTAAAAGATGACGTATAATTACAATTTTCTTGATATAATGTATCTTTTTGCAATTAATAATTAAGTACCAAGAAAAAAGACCGAAAAACATGATTGTCTCTCATTGATATTAGGATGAAGAAGAATAGCTAATGTGTACTGTCTCTCCTGCATTTTACAACAAGAAAATCGATTTCCACTCGGTGATTTTTGCTTCGTTTAGTGAAAGAAGAAACACATTTACCTGTTTTGAGGACTAACAACCGGCTCCGTGCGAAAATAGCAAAGAAATTATATCTAAATGTGGTCTCGCGATCTGTGGATTCGATCATCGGGTGACCTCCATTTTCGGTAGAAGTTCTTGTGTTCACCGTTTGGCAAAACTTTTACGGGCAGCACTTTAGTTATACGTATGTGCAAATTCTACGAGTTTGATTACTTTTCAATGAGAAGACAAGTAAATCATTTTAAAGTTTTTTCATTGGAATAAATAAAATAAAATGCAATATAATAGAACGCTTTCGTCTATAAAGGTGAGTTATTATTTATTATTAATAGGTTTCAGTCTAACCTTAGTAGAATTTACAATTTTTATTTATGGAATTTATAGTAAGTACATTATATGAGTATTTTAAATTACATCATGCCAGATATATGTATATATATATGTGTGTGTATGTATATGTATTTATACGTAAATATGTATAAATATATAATTATATTAAAAAAACAAATGATTAGTGCATAGTACCTCTACTGACAAACAGAAAGTGTATACAATGTGGTAATGTTAAACTTTGGTATCATGGATCATTTGCACGGACATTGCAATGGCCCGCAGTTAGAATTATTCATACAACGACTACTACTGAAACTTCTGCCATTGAAAAAGTGAAATCAACTAGTACATTAAAATGGATAATACAAAAATTAAAATTCATTGATTTTGAAGGAGCTGTAAGTAACAACTCATTAATAACATTAATATATTTAAATTCTAATATCTTATATCAAGATTTATAACATTTATGAATTAATAAACATTTATAAAATTGTAGTATATTAAAATTATGATTATTACAGAAAGATTATTTACTGTTAAATGATATTTATGTGAATTGTAAATTTTACTATTCCTAGAAAATAAAGACATATGCCTATTCAGAGTATGAATACATTGTAGATAAAATTGATTATTCTACATTTTACAAAGGTATGTTTATTATCAACATATATGTATATGTGTGTCCTGTATGTACGTATATAAACTTTGAAATCTTCTAACAATGATATATGACAAATCTGTTATTTGTTAAACAGACTTTAACATGGCTGACACATTTTTTTCATGGTTCTTAATAACGGAATTACATGTATGGATGTTGATGGTACGTTTTATGGCAGAAGGGAAAAATGGTAAAATAGCTAGAAATGCCTTAGTAGAAGCATTGTGGGATGATGTAGAAATGAGATCAAAAAAGTTGGGAGTAAGTGTATACGCATATGTTCCTTTAATCATTTATATATTTCAAAACAATAAATTCCTTCTGTAAAGATTTAATCTATCATTTTTTACGTGAAAAATATTTGAATTATATAATATCAATATTTTTGCTCAATTATTATTTGCTTTACTTGTAAAATATGAGTCACAATATCTATCTTAAATTGAATATTCAAATAAATTCAATTTTTAGAAAATAAATCCAAGTATTAGAAGAAAACAAAAATTGGAATTATCATACCAATTCAATGCAGCTATACTTTCTTATGACGAAGGTATAATGTCTGATGACAAAGTACTAGCACGTGCATTATGGGAAACATTTTTTAATTTAGAATGCAATAATCCAGAGCTTATAGAAAAACTATTGATTTATGTTAGAAAACAGGTAAATTTTCTATTTAAAATATATTATTTATTTCTCTCCTTCTACTTATATCAATTAACTATCAAATAACTTTTTATTTAATGTAGTGAAGAAGTTCAATTTATTTAAAAATTCTTAAATAATATTTAAGAATGAAGATTTTCTATCATTTTATAATGATATCTTAATTATATAAATTAAATGATACTATCAAATTTTGTTTTACAGATTAATCTCTTAGATAAAATATCATCACAGGAAATATTACGACATCCACAGATAAAATGGTTAGAACTAAAAAATATAAATATAGATAATAGTTTGTAAATAAAAAAATATGCAATAAAAAAAAATTCATAGAGACTGTACTGTATGTAATTTTGTAATTATGTAATTTTGTTTATAGTATTATATAATATTTTTGAAATTAAATGATTATAAATTTATGATGTAGTAGGAATAATTTTTATTTTTATTTTAATCAATTAAGGATAACGAATAATATATAATAAAATTCTTCTTAATTATGACAAAGTAAATGGCAGACAATCTATATCATGGATTATAATTAAGATATGTCATTAATCTTCTTTGCAAAGTACTCTTCACTTTTTTATGCAAAAATAAGTAAGCATTAGCAATAAAATATTTATAATACTTAAATTATCATAATTAGTGTGGTACAGTAACAATAATACTATTTATGTATTTTTCCTTGCACTTTAAATCACAGTTTTTTTGCAAAGCTGCATCAGCATGTTTGAAAAAGTTTCTGAAAAAAAAAAACAATACATTGAATATTAAAGATATTAGAAAAAGAAGAATCATTAAATATTAATCATTGTGTCATACTATTTCATAGTCTTACTTATAATATCGATTTAAGGTATCCTTATTATTTCTCATATCTAAAAACCAATTATTTAAAGAGTCTAGTGACAAATCTGTAAGATTATATTCATTCTTAAACGAATATGATTTGTACCATTGAGGCTGCTGAGTTGGATTTTCATTTGCTACTGTTATATTATAGATCCAATTTTCAAAATCTTTAACAGTCTGTAAACATGAAATAATTTACAAATATTATTGTGAATTATATCCTATAATTATTTTATTTTTTTAAATAGGTAAACTTACGAGCGTATTATTATCAATGGTATACAGCTTATAATTTGGATTCAAATTTACATAAGTTGTAATGCTACCTCCATTCCATGCTATATGACTAACATTTTTTGCATTTTTATCTTTGTAAACAATCCGTAATTCGTCATTATGTGTATGACCATTGAATTGAGCAGCAATAATGTGAGAAAATTTGTTAATAATTTTGAGATATTCCCTTTTCCATATATATTGACAATCGTGATCACCAGGTGGAATATGACTTAAAATATGTACAAGTTCTTTATTTTTTTGAGCTTGTGTAAGTGTTTCCACTAACCACTGTAATTGTCCATCAGGGTCTTGGTGTTGATATAATAACCACCTAAAAAAATAATTTCCTGTGTTAACAATGATATTAACAAAAGAAAGAACTTTGTTCTTTTCTTTTTTTTTCCCCCATTACATACCAGTTATAACAGTAACAAATATTGCTGTTCAGAGCTATGATTCTAAATCCTTTTCTAGGTGATAATGTATAAAATCCTCCTTGTAAAATAGTAGCACGAGTAGATTCTGGTAACCATCCAAAACTAATCCATAAATCTGCTACCAAGCTATATAGCCAATCTGTACTTAAATTATCATCTGTAATATTTCGAGGTGCAAATCTGGACAAATAAATGTTTTTTGTTTACATTTTTCTTTGATGATTTGATATTAAATTTAAAATAATATCAATCCTACAAATAACTCACTGATTCATAGGATGTGATTCATGATTACCAAGTATAGGATAAACTGGTATATCTTTAAAATGTTTATAAATCTCACTGTAGGTTTTATGAAGAATTTCTATATTTCCTTTCATTGAAGTTTCCCAAACACCATGATCTATTACATCTCCAGTAAAGTAAATATAATCAATGTTCTGAAAATAAGAATTTTTTCAGCAGAGATTTATTGTATATAAGTATTAAATTGTTTTCACCAGGATATACTTTTATCTAATCATACCTGATGTGTTACTTTGATATGAGATAATGCATTTGTTACTGAATGCCATGGAGTATCACACTTATTATAATCTGCCCAATAACCAGCTGTTTTGTTACTCGAGTTTGTAATATTCTGTCCTTTGCGACAACAGGTAGGTTCATTACAGAATGAGTTACCATATGGCTCATATTTAGGATCATAATGAATATCAGTTATTTGTATAATTTGTATTGTATCATTACTTTCTTTCATTGAAATTTTTTCAGTAGATATGTGATCGATGGGAACTGTCCATTCATATTTTTTAACATTGAAAGGACAAGATTTAGATTCCAAAACAATTCCACAAATATCAGATGCATGTATATTTGATTTTGAATCTATTATATGAAGAATTATTGGCTATAAACAAATAGATGACTTAATATATTATAAATGTAAATATAATTACAAGTATTGGTATTTATCTTATAAAATATAAAAAAGCGCATACATACCAAATTCAATTTGACAATACCAGTACAAACTCTTTCAGTTTGAAAATTCAATAATACGCATAATTTAATTACGTTCTTTGCAATATCATTTTCAGACATGCCTTGTTGTCGAAATTTGATAAAAGTTTGAAGAATTGATTTACATATAGTACAAATACCCATACTATTTAAGGCAGTAAAAGTTCTCCAATTAACAAGTTGTAATTCATTTGGCAAAGTCAAAACTTGAATTGATTCTTTAAACATTTCTGTTTCTTCTCCTGAGTTTACCCATTTAGTAATTTCATCCATCACTGATGTAACATTGATATCTGTCATTTTTAGTAAGATATTTAAAAGATGATACATTTTTTTTTTATAACATTTTTGCTTTTTTCTAATTTTTTATTTTTAATGTTATTTATTAATATTTTACTTATAATTTTTTTAATTTTATGTATGTATATAAATACAATTTCAATTAATGTTATATCAAAGAATTTTAAATAGAAAATATTAAATATTACATTGGAAGAATAAAACATTCATTAAAATGCACGAAAAAATATATTAATTCGAATTTATATTACCTTGTATATCATTATTAAATCCATTTACAAGTGAGAATATAGAAAAAATAAGTAATATGATGTTAAATCGCATATTGATCTACTTTAAACAGTTTAATTTAAGAGTAGTACAGTTATTCATATACTGATAAAAATAATTCGTTGTATTCAGCTAATTCTGCATTAACTTATCATCCCTACTTTTTAGTAACATGATCTTATACGTGGCATACTTCGATATGTGATAAAAGTTGTTTTTCTAAATATAAATATAAGGAGTACTTGACAAGTTTAATCTTCCCACTTATATCAAGATCGACTCTATTTGGAATTAAATCAACATGACGAAATAATTCGATACAATTATACGATTTTACAACTACAAATTTTTTACAAAGTTTTAGATTAACATTTTGTTATAAATAAAAAAAATAAACAAAACAATACATCTTTATTATTTTATTCTAAAACCTGACATATTTTGTTATCATCATCAATCACAAGATCATCAAGCATTTCCTCAAGTGTAATTTGTGGAATACTCGGATCGATCTCATTAGTATCGACAGGTATATGTTTTTTAGAATCTCTAAAGATGTTAATATTTTGTCGCATTTCTGGATCTTCCTCTAATTCATCCAGGAAATCGTTATACGCACTGAAACATCAAAAATGAGACTTAAATATAAAACAAAATTATGTCCTTATAAAAATATACTTATGTTTTATATTTATAATAAAAATTACATACTTATTCTCTGTACTCATGCTAACAATGTCATCAGCAATGTGTTTCAATTTCCATATTCTGGCTCTACGACGTGCAGCTTTATCAACTCCATAAAATTTCTTTACTAAGATGACATCAGGCACTGTATCTCCATCTAATTTATCAAAATTATCATCATTAATGTTGCTATTACCAAGGGCATATCTGAAATAAGAATACAGATTGATATTTTTGCAATATAACAAATTATCTGTAATTGTGAAAAAGAATTTACCCGAGTGCTGAATCTCCTGGCTTAAGCACATGACCTAAATGCGTACGAGTATGAATTGGACTATCAACTATTCCTAGTTCTGCAGCTTTTACCAACCAGACATCGGATATAACATGCTAATACAAAAAATATATAAATAGATAAAGAAATTGATCTATTATGTAAAAGTGAAATGAATTTTATATACCTTGGTTGAAATACTTCCTTGACCTGGAAAAACTTTCTTATGTTTATCTTTCACAGGTTCTATATCCATTACTATATACTCAATCAACTGCTTTGGATTGCAAATACTGTTAAAAGGATACCTCCAAAATACAGTAGCACTTACTTCTGCAACTGAATTAAAATATTTATATCGTTATATTACTTATATTAGAGTTATATTACAAATATATATAGTGACAAAAAATACTTTTCGATCACATACTTTGCCCAGATGATACATCTATAAGATGTACAGAATTTGTAATTCTATGAACAAGACAAACAGAACTCAATCCTCCTAGTTGATGCGTTAACTTTTTTGGTAAGCATACTACGCTATCTTTGGAAACTGGAACAATTTCCACACTGAAAAATTGTTATTAATAATAAATATATAAACTCATATAATAAATATATAAACGATAATAATATAGATATACCTGTATGTAAATTTATAATTATAAATATTGCTATGTATATCATGTGAAATTAATTTTTTGGAATGTTGATAACGGCAAGGTATAACTGTTACCAAAAAATCAACCATTTTCCTAGCTGCTGCTTCGTTAGCATAAAAAAAATCTAATCCATCTGAAATTATTATATGAGTTTATATTAATAATTAACCTGAAAATTAAATAATATATCTTGTTTTGTTATATCATTGGCAAAATATTTTTATTATTAGTTATAATCTATAATCTATGAAATAATTAGTTTTTATCTATTAATTAGAGAAGGTGATTTTTCAATTACCATGAATAGGTTTTATACCCAAAGTTTGCTCATGAGCTCTATGTTTTAAAATAAGCTGCTCTAAATAAAAAAATGTCTTCTTATTTATACCCTTCTGCCTAATTTGTACCTAAATAAAGCATTTTTTCTTTATTAATTTATAAATAACAGTAATGCAAAACTATTTATTTTATTATATAATCATTATATAATAGTTAATTTTTGAAAAAAAATATCTCATAATACTTACAGATGCACGCCAATAATCTTTTGCTTCAGTACGATGACAATCATCACACATTTGATGATTTACAATGTATTCAACAACAAATATTTGTTGTAAAACAGTTCCTCCTATTACTTCTGCATGTACTGTTAATTTAACCTAAAAAAATTTTATATATGAAAAAATTTTATATATAAAAAAACAAAATTTTGTATATAAAGTTTTAACAAAAAAATTTTTTAATTATATTAAAATATTGATAAAGAAATTACCTTTAATCTTTTTGAATGAGGTTCCGTCCAAACAAAGCCAGCGTCAATCAATTTTACACGATTTAATCCTTTTAATTTTTTTAAACATAATGCTAATAATTCTCTAGATTCTAAAGCTGCATGTATCCATTCCATAGGTGGCTGTAAATATCTATGCCAAAATATATACATAAGTTTACATATGCCAGGTATATTTACAAAATATGGAATTCAAAATTGAATATGTACCTTTCACATCCTTTGCAAAATTGAAGAGTTACCTGTTTAGGTATACCTTCTGTAATATCAACTTTTGTACGCAGACATGCTACACACATGTTAGCAGGGTTTGGTTCAATTTGAACACCACATTCGCAACACAAACTATAAAATTAATGTATTGTTAAATTATTTTTTTATTTTAAAGTAGAAAATTAGATATACTCACATCATTGCTTTACTTTGTGTTTTTGTATCGAAGTTCTCAACATATTCCATTTTGTAATTTTTTTTTTCTATTTATAATATATGAATTTCTTGAGTATAAAAATAGGTTGGAAAATTTAGATAATTTTGATTAACCTCACTACACCACGTGTCGAACAAGTTGTAAATCCGATTCGTAAAATTTCAATGTCTCAGTTTCAAGAAAAACTCATCGGCTCTCCGGTAGAGGGCTATAGTATCGCTACTATCAAAAAAGGATATACATATGAGAAACTGAAAAGTGTATGTTTACAATACTAACCTACTTACTCACACACAAAACCAATTGTTATGTTGCGGAGAAAGGAACAAACAAGCTTATATGCCGATATGATTGGCTCATAGTGGGGAGGAGTTCCCCGTCTGTATATGTAGTTCATATTTTGTCCATACTCGTCGCTGAAGTCACACATGCTTCGAGCGGAAGACTAGTTTTAACCGCTTTTATACCGTGAAGTGGCGTCGGTAGTTCCAGTGGGTTACGAGATCGAAGATTTTAGTTTAAAAATATGTCAGAAGACGGAGCGGATATGGATATTGATAATCAAAGCGAAGACGGAGAAATCAAGAAAAGTCCATCAAAAGATATGGATGACTTCAGGTATTGTAAACAAAATAATAAAGTAAGGTTATGTCGCTTGCCCGATAGACTTGCATATTTAAATATATCACATGTTTATTACGTTTTATTTACGATTTCCTTTTTAGTCATGCTTTTAGAAATTTGTATACATATATATATATATATTTACACGTACCTTGATTTTATAGTTGTTATACATACGCACACGTGCTCGTGTTAAAATGAATAGTATTCATTTCTATTAATTCCCAATTATTTATTACTTTAGAACAGAAATGCATAATGATCGCGATTCTGTGAACAATTTACACTTCATTATTTTAGAAAATTATATATTTTATATTTGTGCAACAAAATAATAATTTCAACTTAACCTATTTCCTATCTATCTTATTTCAAATTTTATTATCTATATAAGAAAATATGATCGTGCCATATTAGGATATTTGATGAATGTTTATGTAAATATGTTGAATGTTAAATGAAATCATATATTTCGTTCATTTAACTAAAAATAAATAAAACAGTAATATAATAAAATGAAAGAAATAACTACAAAATATAGCTAACTTTTTCGTATAATTTATATCACGTTAAAAGTTTTTATTGATACTTTTTAGTTCAAAGTTTTCCCGATAGGGTCGCTGTAGTCTAGTTTGAGTAATCAATCGGTAAAGACGCGCGTAATATATGCGATTGATACAAGTGCATTAAATTTCCGTGAAAACGAGGGATATTATTATGTTTAATTACTAATTATAGGATTCATGCGAACTTTTTAATATTTCTGGAATGTTAAGCTTTTTGATAACTTACGTATATTCCTTGATAAAAGGGTTCGAATAGTGTGTTAAGTGATAACGTATTGCGTTACGTATGTACATACATAATGCCGAGGAATGCTCATGTTACCAAGATTCTATAGGTACTACATTTCGAGATATCAAACATACATAAAATGAAATTAGTATGGCGTTAATTGCTAATTGAAATATTCAGTCGATTGTTTTTTTTCCATATTTTAAACCATACATATAGATTATTTATAATATTTCTATATCAGTGTTCATAAAATATTCGTTTATTTTTATAGTTTATTAATGTTAATTATAGTAACCAATAAAATAAAGCTTCTAAGAGTAAGGCATATATAGTTAATATGCATTTATATATTAAAATATATGTTTTAGTTTTTCGGAAGAAGATGGCGGAGATACAGCTGATTCCTTAGATATAAAACCACCACAGGCTGTAATTCGACATAGAAAATCAGGATCTTCTCATAGAAGAGAGAAACACAATGAAAGAAGAGATCGTCGTGAAGAAAAAGAACGTAAGTCACGTCATCATGATCGTGGAGAAGATAGACATAGAGACAAACATAGACATCGTAGACATGGTATGGATCCATTGGATAGATCAGAAAGATCAGAAGGTTCTAAAAGAGAAAGAGAAAGAATGGAACGATTAGAGAGAATGGAAAGCCATTCTAGAGATAGAGAATCAAGGCATGAGCGAAAGGAACGTTCAACGGGTGATAGAGTATTGGAAGATTTAAGGGAAAGGTATTTTTTTTTTTTTTTTTTTTTCTTTATGTATTGTATTCCATTATTCATATATAATAGATATTAATTCTTCTTATCTTTTTTTAAGATTGTTGGATAAGAGAAGAGAAAGAAGAGAGGATCCTCGAGAATTACGTGAATATAAAGTTGAATCCCGACGAGAAATACGTTTAGAGGATCCCCGTGAAATTCGTGATTCGCGAGATCGCAGAGAAGTACGGATAGAAGACATACGTGAACGTCGTGAAATGCGAACTATCGATGATGGCAGTAGTCGTCGTGATATTCGAATGGAAGAACGCAGGCAAATTCGAGTTTTAGAAGAGCAATATTCTGAAGCAGATTTGATGGAAAGAACAGAGAGAAGTGAGAAGCGACACAAGAGATCTCATAAACATGATAGATTCCGTGACAGAGAAAGAGAAAAAGTTGAACGAGAAAAAGAACATAGAGAGAAACAATTACGAGAAGCAATGGAAATTGTAAGTACAGAGATGGAAGTCGATGAAATGGAAGTCAATGAAATTCAAATACATCCAAAAGAACCAAAAGAAATGACGGAGCAAGAACTTAGAAAAGAAAGGTGATAAGAGCAAATTATAAATTTCGTTCGTTTTTTTTTTTTTTTTGTTTCATCTTTTTTTCTTAAAGTATTAATAATTTACTTTCGAAATTATAGATTATTGGAAGCGGATAGAGAAATGGCTAGAAGAAAAGAAGTTTCGCGTTTAGAACTAGAAGCTAGACGATTGAAACGAGGTGAAAAGCGACCACTGAGTCCTGAAACTAATCAAGACCCATCTATTGTTGAGTTATCGGATGAAAGTCCTAGTCCAGTACAATCCGATGAAGGACGTTCGAAATCGGTCGAGTAAGTTCATGTAAATTATACATCGTGTCATGTCACAAATAATTTGACATTTAACTAAATTTTTTTTGTAGATCCAGACATTCCTCGGACGGACAAAGAAGTATACATCAGAGATCATCAGACAAATATTCTTCCGATTCTTCGGATTCTAGTAGCGATGAGGACGACGAATCAAACGAGTCAAACAAGGGTTCTAACGGTGATTCTAACGATGGATCTGATTATAACAATCCGAGTCCATTATCCGTAGAGCGGTTAGCAAAGTCTGATCATTCGGATGGAGATTCACCTGGTCATGTGGATCCAAATGGTACTGTCAAGAATGCAGAGGAAGAAGAAGAAGAAGAGGAAAAGAAAAATGAGGAGCCTGAATTACCTCCATATTTACCAGCCATTCAAGGTTTCTTTTACATTACTTATTTTTAAAAACAAAACAATAATTTAATGTTACATGCTACAAAAAAAAAAATGAAAATTATTTTTAGGTTGCAGAAGCGTTGAGGAATTTCAGTGCTTAAATCGTATTGAAGAAGGTACATATGGTGTTGTATACAGAGCACGCGATAAACGAACGGATGAAATCGTTGCATTAAAAAGATTAAAAATGGAGAAAGAAAAAGAAGGATTTCCTATTACCAGTTTAAGAGAAATTAATACTCTATTGAAGGCACAGCATCCTAATATCGTAACTGTTCGAGAAATAGTTGTTGGTAGTAACATGGACAAGATATTTATAGTTATGGATTATGTAGAACACGATTTGAAGTCATTGATAGAAACGATAAAACAGAAGAAGCAAGTTTTTATACCTGGTAAGATTTTATTATCTTTATGTAAGAACTTCATATATTTTTTTATATATTTTTATACATGTTTAACTTTATATTTTATATATTATATATTTTTAATTTTATATGTTTTTTATTACTAGATACTGATAAAAAAAATTTTTATTATTTCAGGTGAAGTAAAGTGTCTTATGCAACAATTATTACGTGCGGTAGCTCACTTACACGATAATTGGATTCTTCATCGCGACTTAAAAACATCAAATTTATTATTAAGTCATCGAGGTATTCTAAAAGTAGGTGATTTCGGTTTAGCTCGTGAATATGGTTCTCCACTGCGACAATACACGCCAGTTGTAGTTACACTTTGGTACAGAGCACCAGAATTATTGTTAGGTGGCAACGAATATAGCACACCCATTGATATGTGGTCCGTAGGGTATGTAGCATATTAATATTCATGATATTAATTATAATAGATATATAAATGTTATCTAAAAAAAGGCATGCAATGTTAATTATATTAAAATATTCTTTCAGATGTATTTTTGCGGAATTACTTAGGATGGAAGCTCTCTTTCCAGGAAAATCAGAGATTGATCAATTGAACAGGATATTTAAGGAATTGGGTACACCAAGTGATCGTATTTGGCCAGGATATAGTAAATTACCAATGGTTCAAAAAATTCCATTTGCTCACTATCCTGTAAATAATTTAAGACAGAGATTTAGTTTATCACTCTCGGATTTAGGCATTGAATTATTGAACAAGTAATTAAAACATTAAATATATTTTTTCTGAATAAATAATCATACAATGAAATAATTAATCTTAACTATTTTAATATATTTTTCAGATTTTTAACGTACGATCCACAACAACGTATAACAGCCGATGATGCATTGAAACACTCCTATTTCACGGAAGCACCCTTACCAATTGCGCCAGAAATGTTTCCCACCTGGCCTGCCAAATCAGAATTAGGGCAAAGAACAGCAAATGCATCACCTAAACCACCTAGTGGTGGAAAAGAATACAAACAGTTGGGAGATGGTGACGATGCTGATCTAAGTAATTCAGGCTTTCACATGGGATTGATGGATGGTGGTAGACAACCACCTGTTGGAGGTGGTTTTCATTTAAAGTTCTAACAATTGTAACAAATTTTTTGTTGGTACAAAAGTAAATATAATTTTTGGGTATATATATGTACATATATATACAAATAAATTCGTCAAGACATCAGAGGGTAATTTATAAAAAAGAAGGCACTGCATTTTTGTGAGTTTTTCAAACATTTAATTAACATAATGAAATAATCGATAAAGTTATTTAAATTGATTTATAGCGTTAACTATTTACTGTGCAGAGTTTTTTACATAATGGCGCAATAGACAATGCTGTGTCTATCTATGATCGACGATTCAAAATGATTATTTTTATATAATTGTTTTATACAACACAGCCGTTTATACGCATTTAAGACTTCTGTTTATTGCAAGGTAACTTTTATTTGTAATATATAATTATGTGAAAAACATTATACTGTATATAGTTTTTAATGAATTCTTTATTCTATATAGTCTTAGGAGATATAAGTAAAATATATAAATTTTACACGCGAAGTTTTTCATATTTTTACTAGATTAGAAACTAATATGGACTTGTCTATGACAACACAAAATCAATCATGCAATATTTATGATAAATTATCTGCTCATACAATTTTGTTTTTATTATTCTCATCCTATTTAAGAAGATATCCCTTAGAAATATATGTGTAAGTATAAAATAAAATTAAATTAATAGGTATATAATGGAAAAATATAAAATCAAATATCTTTTTGCATTCTTTTATTTATATTTTTTAAATTTATATGCGTATAATTTAATTACATGATGGAAATAAAATAACAAGAATTTTATGCTGTTACATCTTTGATTTTCATCATGTTATTCGAGAAAAAAGCAGTCTTTACAATTGCAAATTAAAACTTATTAATAGCAGATGCACATTTTTATAAATAATTATCCGTATCAATTCTATCATAAATATTTCATTTTCCAGCATTGTTCATATTTTTTGGAAGACCCAATAAAGTGTTAATAATCTCGGAATTACGTTTTGGATAGCAAAGCCGTGGCGATGCCATTAGCAGTCTAGCAAGTTGCAATTCGTTGTCCTGGAAAAAAAGTCGATTTTAAGTATTATTTTTTGTTAAGACATACAATTTTATAATTCATTACTATTCATAAATCATGTTTATGTATTGTTCCTTAATATCAGTAATTTAAATTCATTCCATAGAACTGATACTCCGACGTAATTTGTTAATTAATTAAGTATATAATCGAAGAGAAAAAAATTTTACCAATCCTCTTCCATAAGGAACGTTCATCGAGAAGACGTTCCTATCTGTATCATCCATGCTGGCAAATATCTGATAGATAGTTCCAACCATAAGAATGAGAATGTATAAGAACTTCATTTTGATGTTGATTTCGATCTTTCTACTGCAAAAAAACAAGAAGAATTTGTATACGTACATTTATAGGATAAACGAAAATTTTCGCAAAATTTTTATTTCTTTTTTAACGCTATAATGCGGAAGACGGAAAATCCCGTTTTACTTCATCCATATTTCTGGAAGTTAAGACAATTTTAGACTCATAAAACTTCCTGAATTAAATGCGACTTCAAATATTATGTAATTTTTATTGGTGTCAAGTGCACTGTAGGAAATCACCAAAAATAGCCCATGCCACGTAAATTAATGTGTGAAAAATTATACCGCATATAAGGTGTTAATTAGTTAAAAAAAAAAAAAGATAAAAATAATAATCTTTTAAATAATATCAATTAAATCAAGTGATTTTAATAATTTAAAGATTTTTCGGAATAACATTTTAGAAGCTTCATATAAAATATTAAAACTGATCCTTACCTTTTTATATTCTTAGAAACTTAGAATTTTCTACTGCAAATCTAGAACTGCCGCAAGTACATTGCCCAAGGAATAAGAAGGTAATGTTATCGGTTATCGGGAAACGCGCTTCTTTTATACTAAACTGATTTGTTCAAGCTCCATTGGATTTTCTCTGTTTGTGACAGCTGACTGTTCTCTGTTACAGACAAGTCTCCTGTTTCTGAACAACGAAGACGTCTTTTTACGTGAATGCGCGAATGCGTTAAAGCGCCTTTAATTTCTTTCTTTCGTATGCAGAAGATAAATATGACAGATTATAGAAATAGATTTATTATTTCGATGAGGTAACTAAATTAACTTACTCATTGATGTAAACATTTTGTATAATACATATATAATTGCAGTTTTTTAATTATCATATGCAGATTTATCCTTGTTAGTTTTCAATACATAGAAAAATCAGATATAAAAATAAAAAGTGAAAAAAAATAATGAAAATCTATTAACTTTTGGATTTTTTCCAAAATTTAAAACTATTTCGTTAAAAGTATTTAGTTAACATAGATAACGTTATATGTATATTAGTAGGATAAATGATAAATTAACAAAGACCATTGACGACCTAATTTTATATTTTTACGAGCGTAGAAATATTTGTTTTGAGATCGTTAACTTTTCGATTATCTATTGGATTCATTAGTACATATGTTATTCATAATGAAGAAATATAGGAAGAAGATCGATGATTGATCAGTAAGCAGAGATAGAGACACTTCGTCTCATGAGGATGCTCCTCTTTTCTAAGGACCATAATATATATTCTGAAATGTATGAAAAGAACAAATAATAAAGAAAGAATGAGAAATAAAAAAATAAATAAAATGAAAAACCATCTTAGAAAGGGCGAGGACAGAAAAAATAGAGAAATAGAAAGAAGAGAATCCATACGCCACGAGAGTCCATGTGCGAGATAGAAATCCTGAAACGTGGGTTGGGGACCTGGGTCACTAACCCACGAACCAGAAAAGTTGCTTAGCTCGACATCCTGTCCTTGAACCGTTCTTAAAACCCTCCAAAGTGGAAGTGGAAGAAACGATCGGATCATAGCGAGGATTAGATCTTTGCCACGTCGAAGTGTGGCAAATGTATCTCATCAACAGTCTTTTGTTCAATTTCATTGAACTCTGGGAATATTTCTTGGAAGAATGAGAAATGGAAAATATTTCTTTAAAAATACAAGTTATTAATTATAGCTTTCTAATGGGTCGATTTTTCAAACGTTCTGAAACATCGATTTAATCTTCTAACTCATTTTTCCTTTTTTATATCTTTTCATCTGCATATCATTAGTAGGTGAAGATACAGCTTTTAAAGGAGCGAAGTGCTTAATTTACAACAGAATAGAAAAATAGAAAGATTTTTTACATGTCAAATGTATTGCCGAAATCTTAAAGCGATTATACAATACAATCATTTAAATTACGTATTAGCATTCCTATTCGTCCTTGGATTAATAGCATTCTCTTGTCCGTCTTAAAAAAATCGAAAGATAATCTCTGGACACACAGTATCTTATAATAGTTAATGGACCGCATTACTAATGCTTTATAATAAGATGCGACACGTCGAAACGCAAAGTGGATTTCAGTAACGGAGGTCACTGATCTCGATGCATATTAATTCGTTATCGACATATTAAGTATAGTTTTGTAACTCCCTACACGAATCAAATGGACTCATCAACTATATACAAAAGTTATTCCAAAGCTTTTTTAAAATATTGATTACGTTTTTTCTTATTGCAAGTATGTACACTTCTTAATATTGTAAATGTATTTATTTTATTATTTCTATTTAATTTGTTGTTATATAAATATATGTTTAGAAATACTTATTTGGCTTTTAATAGGTTTAAATAATTAAAGTTCTAATTTATCTTGAGGAAAATAAAAAGAATCTACAAGGAAACCAATATGTATTCGTTTAAGGTAGATCTTTGTTTTCAACTGTATATAAAACGAGAAGATAACAGGACCATTCTCGCAGCCCCTCGCGCATTCTCATGCTATTAATAACTTTCTGCAGTTTTCTGGTTTCGGTGAAAATTGACTCTGTTTGGCCATATACAAGTTCAAGGGGATTCGTTGACATTCTTTCAAATACTTTATCTTTCGAAGAGATTCGTTATTGCCCGGTCTAAGTCTATTACTTTTCTTAGTCCCTATCAGCTTGACGAAAGTGGGGAGAAAAAATAAAGACAAAACTTAGATGCAAATGAGAAGAACCGAACGATCCGTCGGTTAAGAAAAGGGAGAAAATTTCATTTGATATCTGACATATGAAAATAAAATTGCAACGATCCCCAATCCTCGTCCCATTGTACTTATGACTCTTTATATTTCTGTAAAATCATATTGAATGTACTCACGGTGTAATCAACAATATAAAAATTTGCAGGGAAATAGAAGAAGAGAGTAAAAAAATGGAATAATATAATGAAAGATCAAGAAGAGTTGTTGAATCCTTACACAACAAATTGTTACATAATTTCTCATAACATCAAATTAACAATCCAATTTCCTGAAAATCCTCCAAAAATCCAAAAGTCAGTGGATGAAGTTTTCATCGACTACTGGTTCACTTCTTTCAGCCCTAAAATATCATTTTACAAAGTATCGTTCTACGCTTAATTGTTTATTTTGTCATTGATCAATTTCATCATTTCTTCCTAGTACACTCATCGGCTTTAGATGTTTTCCGACACACCCTCTTAACAACATATTTGTCGAACGGATCTAATATTCCATAAGAGAACGGCTTCTTAGTTGTCTTTTCTTCGAAGTGAGACAGCACCTCCAAATCAAACAAGCAAATTCCAAATGGAGTTCTCGCACCCCTTTGGCTTGCAAGGAAGCGGCTTGGTGTCGTTGGCACCAATGGTCTCTGTCTCTACACGATCACGTTCTTGTGGTCAAGGACACAGCAAAGAAGCAATGGCACAGAAAGAAAGAGAGAGAGAAAGAGAGAAGGGTGCGGGTTGAGGGGCTATCGATGGCGTAGGTATATATGGTCGTCCTCTCGCGTTCGGAATACCAGATTCGTGCGTCCAGATTAGTCCTCTCTATCGAGGCCTCTGTGTGGTGCTTTTTAAAATTCATCGCGAACGACTAACAACGGACATCGAAGAAGAAGAAGAAGAAGAGGAAGAGACCGATCACTTTCAGTGATTCTTTTGATCAGTGTTGTCAAACCGCGTGCTACCGTCCGATCGTTTCAAACCTTTTCAGTCTCAACATTTTAAGGGTTGATCGGCAGAATCGACAAAGCAGAACAACACCTCGACGTTTCCTGGAGAATGACTTTTCAAAGTCTTACTCCCGTATGTAATACTAGATAAATTCGAGATTCTGATATTTTAATGTTATTTCAATTTTTTGACAAATCTTTCGTTATGGAATTGAACAATTCATTTCGTACATACATACACATATACGAATGACTGACTATCAGATATTAGTCGGACTAAAATACATAATATTATCCTATTGACAGGTTCCATTAATTAGATTTTTCACTCGGAATTGTAATATGTTTATGCTTTTTTAATGAATCGTTATCTTTTTTCTTTTCTTTTCTTTTTTTTGAACAATGCATCATTCATAACGATCACTGAACTTTGCATGCTGTTTTCGTCTTTTATGCTGTTTCGTCTTTCTCTTTATCTTGTCGCTCGCTTTTATCTTTTCTCTTTTTCCTTCAATGAATATTTAAAGTTTATTATTAAACTGTTAGCATTGAGGTAAACGTTGATTTCCATACAAGGAATCTTGACATTGATAGAACGAAAGAAAAGATGCGACTTGCATTATGCCAGAGGTCTTCTTCGTGCATATGTCCTTGTATTACCATCGTACAATAGATCGGAAAGAGATTTACTTACTCGAAAGCCATCGTGACGAGCAAACGAATTTCGTTCTACTTGAGTTTAAAAAAAAAGAAAGAAGAGAAAACTCGGAATGATAGATCTTTCGTACGAAGTTTTACGAAACTTTATCATATAAAAAATAGTCTTCATCGATCATAAGAAAAAAGAAAAAAAAACACGAATGTTAGACGTGCGACCTAATCGGATTAAGCTACATAATAATATAAATATTTATGAGATCATCGAATCAAAACAATATTATAATTGATTATATAGCTGTCGTATAACATGGTGAAATATATCCGATCATAAATTTCACGCATCATCGATCATACTTCGAATACTACCACAAAACAACGACGAGAGTTTTGATTCTCGATCGTATCCTAACCGGTCATTGTACTCAACTTAGTCGAGGTAGCAATATCGGTCAGTGTAATTGCCATGGTCGTTCCTCGTCAAGGTCAACGAAAAGGGATACTATCTTTTATATTCCGAATACGTGATTCGTAATACATGTACCATTCACAGTGACTCACAGTGGTGAATAAGATCGGCACACCTTTTGTGATTATTTATTCATAAATATTAGAAAGAAATTGAAGAAAGGATTTATGTTAATTATTTTATAATTTATAATTTATAACATTTATATGTTATTCGTGTTATTATATACTCGGTCTGAATTACTAAGTCATTCGATGCAACTTACAACCCTTATCGCTCTTATTAATTTTAGTGATAATTAAAAAAGGAAAAAAAAGAATGACAGATAACAAAAGAAATTACATACATATAAAAATCTTTCATGGCCTCAGATCGAACTCGATCACCGGTTTCCCATTACCAGAGATCTTTTTTTCTTGTTTGTTTTCTCGTAGCTCGAAACGAAGACAGGTTTGGCTGGCATCGGGAATGCATGCTTCCACGCTTATAACTAGCTTTTCGCGTGCGTGTTCTTTTCAATTTACACTTTGCTTCTGCTTACTGTGTACCAGTCGATGTCAATATCGTCGATCGTCGATACAAATTGTTCCAAATAAAAAAGATCGATTTCAGGGTACGATGCTGATCGGAATCGTTTTTTTGCTGATCTGCTCTTCTTATGCGGGACCATTACACGATGTACCAGCGCGAGAAATCTTACCACCACCACCTTGGAAATCTCGAACAACACAAGACAGTTCTGAGATCTTAAATGAATATGGCTTTCAACGTGGTGCTGTTGAAAGCCCGCCTAGATCTATCGAATTCGATCGTTTTCAAGATCAATCGAAAGAAAATATTGAATTTGGATCACAT
Organism: Vespula pensylvanica; assembly: GCF_014466175.1. Classification (NCBI taxonomy): domain Eukaryota; kingdom Metazoa; phylum Arthropoda; class Insecta; order Hymenoptera; family Vespidae; genus Vespula; species Vespula pensylvanica. The sequence continues at coordinate 18,233,759 of NC_057686.1, forward strand.
AGGATTCCACTTCGCGATGCTGTCGAAGCTTTACCTTCGAGTAGTATCAAACTTTCTAAAGATCCAAAAAACGAAGACTATTCAGCTTCAGCAAGGTTGGCTTGTTGAATTAAATTAAACATTTTATTGTTTTATTAACAATAAATCAGTTTTTTCATCGTACGCTAAATTTCAGAATCATGGAACAGAGATTACCACTTAGGGATGCTGTTGAACATCGAGAGGCACCCTTCTTCGGGGGAGTAGAACACGAATCTATATGGATCGAACCGCTTGCACCACCTACTTTAGGTAGAATTCAACGAATTCTCGATCCAAAAGTCGTCTGTCGTTTTGATTCCCGAGCAGCTTATAGGATGGAACCGTTTTCTTTATTATCTGGATCTTTGCCGGATTACAAATGTACTCACTTAATATATGCTGGAGCTAATCTGGGTAAATAAGAACATCGATAATAAAATACGAATGATAGACTTTTTTTTTTCTTTTTAATTAAACTGTCCTTTCGTTATAGATTCAGATTTCAAAGTGATACCCTGGAATTATGAATATGATGAAATTAAAGGTACTCGACATAATACTTTATAGTAAAAATTGTGAAAATTTGTGTTAAGTTCTCAAAATTAATTAATCATTGTCCATTTGATAGGTGGTTATAAGACAGCTATAGATCTTCGTTCAAGAGATCCAGCATTACGTATTCTTATCTCGATCATGTTTCCCAGCGAAAGATTTAAATCCAGTAAATTGAATGAAGCTGATTATGAACAAATTTCTCAGTCTATACTGAGTTTTATCCGTCAACAAGATTTCGATGGTGTCCTGATAGATTGGCAAATAGAAGACGCGTGGCAAACGAATGCTATGACAGAATTAAAGATTTTCTCGAAAATCCTAAAAAAGAATTTAGCAGACGAAGAATTGTCCTCAGCTATTGCTCTCCATGCTGAAGATCGTGTCCATCGAGAAACCATTTCGAATTTTGATTTAGTGATACTGAAGCCTTGGCGAAGCGAATTCAATTTAAGAAGAGACAAGTTTGCTCTTCATCCTGCACCACTTAAAACCGTGATTCGTGCAGTTAATAAGTGGTTCGAACGAGCTGGCATGGAACAAGCATCTAAAACTGTATTAGGCTTGCCAATTTTCGGTGATGGATACACACTTAAATTTGGAAACTTCACTGATGCTGGTGCTCCAATTTTAGGACCTGGAATCCCTGGTCCATATACCAGAGCATCTAATGGAAGACTCGCTTATTACGAAGTAAGACCTTTTCCTATTTTAAAAATCACATTTTTCTTCATTTTTTATGCAATTTGATTTATTCACATTAACGTTTTTAATTAGATATGCGAACGATTGGAAGAAGGTTCATGGATATCTGGGAGAGACGAAGATGGTCCATATGTGAAACGTGGAGATCAATGGATTGGATACGAAGATCCTATATCAATGAAGATAAAAGCAGCATATATTCGATCAAACGGACTTGCTGGTATCTCTTTATGGTCTCTGGATTTGGATGATTTTCAGGTATTTATAATTACATCAAGAGGAAATAAATGTAATGAAAAATTTTGTAAACATATTTTTGTATATTACATGAATTATACAGGGTATTTGTGGTAATCCATGGCCAATGTTGAATACTGCAACGAATGCACTAGGACTTTATGAAAGTACGTCTATTAAAAAATGTTCTGAAAAGGGTCTTTTCGCTGATCCAGGGAACTGTTCTGGATTTTATTCTTGCGTTAAAGGTACTGATTAATTTACTCAGTGATAAGGTTAATTATCTAACAGTTTCTTTTGCTAACTTTTGTAAGGTAAAATGTATCACGGTTATTGTGGTCCCAAACGGCTGTTCGATCCTGTACTAGGACGTTGTATTAAGACTGATCCAGAGATTTGTAAACCTGGTTATTCCGATCAAATTATTTTACATGAAGTGGACTCTGTCGTTAATCAAAACGGAATAAAGAAGGAGAATTATGTGGAAGAATTGACACAAAATGGTCCACGAGTTGTTTGCTACGTCACTTCATGGGCAATTTACCGAAAAACAGATGGAAAGTTTGTACCAGAACGTTTGGATTCTCGTTTATGTACTGACATTATTTATGCGTTCGCCAGTTTAAATCCAGATACTTTGTTGATACAGACTTTTGATCCTTGGGCCGATATAGAAAATGGTCAGTCGTATTATTATTTTACATAAATTATGTAACAAAATGACAGTTTTATAAATATCTTTGCGCTTTGTAGGTTTATACGAACGAGTGACATCGATTAAAGGAACCAGGATCCTTTTAGCTCTTGGTGGTTGGACCGACAGTTCTGGCGACAAATATTCTCGATTGATAAGCAATGGTGTTTCTCGTCGAAAATTCATTTCAGCTACGATAAGTTTCTTAAAGAAACATAACTTCGATGGTTTGTCACTCGAATGGAATTATCCGAAATGTTGGCAGAGCGATTGTAAGAAAGGTCCAGATTCTGACAAACCTAATTTCACGAAGCTTCTTCAAGAATTAAGAAAGGAGTTTGACAAACAAACACCCAGACTCACATTAGCAGTAGCTTTGTCAGGATATAAAGAAGTTATCGATCAGGCTTATGAAGTTGGAGAGATTTCACGTGAAGTAGATTTTGCTTCAGTAATGACATATGATTATCATGGTGCTTGGGAATCGAAAACAGGTCATTTGGCACCTTTATATGAAATGAATAACAATGGCCGAACATATTATAACGTTGTATGAAATTTTTCATTCAATTGATAAATTATTACGAAATGAAATACTGATAAGTGTATAGTTAAAACATATTTTCAGAACTTTACAATGGAATATCTTGTACGTCTTGGAGCGGACAAATCAAAATTGTTAATTGGAATACCATTATATGGTCAAGCCTATCATCTCTCTGATACTCGTAGAACGGGGCTTGGTGATCCAGCTACAGGCCCTGGTCTACCTGGAGAATTTACAAAACAACCAGGAATGTTAGCTTACTATGAAATATGTGACAGAATTAAGAGACATGATTGGACTGTAGGATCAGGTAAAAGTTAATGTTCAGATTTGATCGATCATCCTTGTTATTTTGTACTCTTTTACTACTTACATTATTTTAGGACCAAGTGCTTATCATAAAGATCAATGGGTAGGCTATGAAGATCGAAAGAGCGTATTTCAGAAGGGTGAATATATATTACGAAATAATTATGGTGGAGCCTCAATGTGGACCGTCGATTTGGACGATTTCTTAAATCGTTGCTGCGTGGAGAGTTTTCCGCTTCTTAAAGCTATAAATCGTGCATTAGGTCGGTAATAAAATAATTTCTTAAAAATTATATTTTGTATTAAAGAAAGAAAGCTTCTTCATTTCTTTATTCGTAGGCCGTTCTCGTACACCGACATCAAACGATATGAAAGAAGATTGTCAGAGACCAGAAGAACCTGTGACACCACCAGAACCAACAATGACGACTCATAGCGATGCCGTCGAGGGTGGCCCAGCTTCAACAAAGCCAATGTCAACGTTAACGACTAAAGCTACTACGTGGCCAACATGGACAGAAAAACCAAGTACAACGACACAACCCAGTTGGACTCAGAAACCTACCATATCATCGAGTCATCATCACCACCATCATCATGAGACATCAACAATACGCACCTCGACAGTTACATGGTAGAATTTATTAAAATTCAATAAGAACTTTAATAATGCATGTCACGATCGAATTGTTAATTTTATTATACTGTATTATTTATTGTATTCAGGGCTCCAAGTTATTTACCACCCGTTACTACTGCCTCTAGTACAACAGAGAATATTCCAATATCTCCTGTATCGTGCAGTGAAGGTCAATATACTCCTGATCCTGTTGATTGCGGAAGTTATTATCGATGCGTTCTTAAAGAGTTAAAACGAGAACGCTGTGCACCTGGATTACACTGGGACAAATCACGTAGTATATGCGACTGGCCATCAATTTCAAAATGCCAAGCCGATATCAGTAAGTTTTTATTTTCATAATCCTTATTACAGATTACCTTGAATTAAAATTAATAACACATGAATCAAAACACAACAGAAAACATGAATTAAAAACATGATTGGTGGCTTTCTAATTTATTACTATCTATCTTCTTCCTACTTACATAAAATGATGCAATCTTTCAATGGACCACCCGCAGAATTTCTCATCCATTACCATGCAAGCACAACTCGCAAACCTGTTTGCGTTTTGCATGCCAAAGCGAGTAAACATGTTCACTATGTATAATTTTTTATACTGGTGTTACAACTATAGCCTCGAGCAAAGAACATCGTGGTGTCCTTAGCATTTTCTAACCATTTAGTATTTCATTAGATTTCATATCTTTTGTAGTTTTACCACGTTTTTTATTCTGTGTGTGTATTCTATCAGTAACTGAGGAAGAAATGAAAATTCATATCGGCTTTGCATGTATTTTTTTCATCATATTCTCGACAAACATATCGCTACCCTACATAATCTTCCAACGTGGTATAGATCATGAATTGATGAAGAAGAAACTATTGTATCGTTAATTTATTTATACTCTTTGTCCAGGTACTACATCAACGCATAGACCTATCTGGAACTCCTCGAGAAAGACAACAATCTCTTCAACGCAAAAGCCAACATTAACATGGACCACATCAACATGGACTACTTCTAATACATATCGTCCAAGTACGACTAAAAAACCCACCGTTGTCATGATAACAACAGAAAAACCGATGAAAGAATGCGAGCATGGTCAATATTATCCCTATCCAAATTCCTGTATAAACTTTTTAGTCTGCGTTAATGGGAATCTGGTGTCTCAACAATGCGGTCCAGGATTAAATTGGAACGAGGAAAAAAATATGTGTGATTGGGCATACAAAAAACCATGTAATGAGAAACCAATGAAGAATGCTTTGCTCGTCACAAAGGATACAGTTTCGAAGGTGGATTATACAACGTATACACGTTGGTCTAGGTTTTTTCTAAAACGTCTAATAAATTTAACATCGATTATAACTAATCCGTTTAATTCTTATTGCAGACCTGTATCTCTGGTAGTTATAGTCACGTACCTGGTGATTGTGGAAGTTACCGAGCTTGTTTATGGGGCCGTCAAGAAATCTTCCGTTGCGCTCCAGGGTTGCACTTCAATAAGCGTAGTCGTATTTGTGATTGGCCATCGAGAGCTAATTGTGAAGAAGATATTGACGATAAGGAGGATGTAACTGAAAAGCCTAGCACGAAACCTCCTCTCGAAATTGGATTTGCTACTACATCAATTACTGAGAGGCCTATAATGACTACTACAAAAAAAGCTCCAACGACTCAGACTACGACTCAATCCACGACTTTATCTCCTGCTGAAATAGATCCTGATAAGGTTTCACCTCTTTCAGGATATTTTAAGGTAACGTTTAGAATTCTTTTCATCTTCTTATCATTTATTATAAGTAGAATATATCAGAATTTTTCGATTGTTTTCATTTTAATATAGGTTGTTTGCTATTTCACAAATTGGGCATGGTATCGCAGAGGTGTAGGACGATATTTACCCGAGCACATAGATCATACTCTTTGCACTCATATTGTTTATGGATTTGCTGTATTGGATTATTCTGATTTGATAATTAAAGCTCATGATTCTTGGGCCGACTATGATAATCGTATGTCCACGAATATCTCTTATATAAATATAGTATGATAAATATCATTGCTGAGTTAATTGCAATTCGTTTGTTGTTTTCTCTAGGATTCTATGAACGTGTCATAGCTTATAAGAAACGCGGCTTGAAAGTATTGTTGGCTTTGGGAGGATGGAATGATTCGGCTGGTGACAAATATAGTCGTTTGGTAAATAATCCTGCAGCAAGACAGAAATTTATTGATCATGCTATTAAATTTATCGAAAAATACGGTTTTGATGGTTTGGACTTGGACTGGGAGTATCCAGTATGCTGGCAGGTATGTCAGAATTATATCATTAATAGTAAACTTATATAACTAATTAATATATAATCGATTAATTAGGTGGATTGCAAGAAAGGGCCAGCCTCGGATAAAGAAAGTTTCGCTGCACTAGTAAAGGAATTAAGTATTAGCCTAAAACAGAAAGGACTATTATTAACAGCTGCTGTCTCTCCTAGTAAAAAAGTAATTGACAACGGGTACGATGTACCTACCTTAGCAAAATATTTGGATTGGATTGCAGTCATGACGTATGATTATCATGGACAGTGGGATAAGAGGACTGGACATGTTGCTCCGATGTATTCTCATCCAGATGATGAATTTTATTATTTTAATGCGAATTATTCGATAAATTACTGGATCGCAAAAGGTGCACCATCTAGAAGTATAGTCATGGGTAAGGATACTTATTAATATATATACATGTATATTAAATGTATTATACAATTCGCTTTAAAACTTTTTGTTCGTCAATTAGGAATGCCATTGTACGGACAATCTTTCACAATAAACGATCCAAAAGCTGGAGTTGGCTTGAATGTGCCAGCAAGTGCTGGTAATGCTGGTGAATTCACAAGAGCAGCAGGATTTTTAGCGTATTACGAAATTTGTAATCGAATTCGTAATCACGGCTGGACCGTCGTTCAAGATCCTGAAAAAAGAATGGGACCATATGCTTATAAGGGAAGTCAATGGGTTAGTTTCGATGATGCTGATTCGATACGACGGAAAGCTCAGTTTGTCAGAAACATGAATCTTGGAGGAGGAATGGTCTGGGCATTGGATCTTGATGATTTTAGAGGACGATGCGAAGAAGGGCCTCATCCACTCATGCATACGCTACAACAAGTACTCTCTGAACCTCCGAATCAGTACGACAAACGTACGTCCTTTTACGCTATTATTTGTATTTCATTATTTGCTGATATTATCTTCTTCGTTATGTTTTTATTCCGACGTTTATACAGCAATTAAGCCACCAGCTGTTGGAAGTGAACTAGAATGGAAAATACCTACTGCTTCGGAGATTACTTCAACGCCAATTTCTACAACATTGATGGAAGTTGAAACTATTGCACCTGTGCACACCACTTCGATAAAACCTGATGGTGGAAAAGGATTTAAAGTTGTTTGTTACTTCACTAATTGGGCATGGTATCGACAAGAAGGTGGAAAATTTCTTCCAGAAGATATAGACGGTGATCTTTGTACACACATCATTTACGGCTTTGCTGTTCTCGATGGTTCCAGCTTAACAATAAAGACTCACGACAGTTGGGCCGATATAGATAACAGTAAATATAATCTATTCAAATATTGGAGTTTTTATAAAAATGAAAAAAAAAACCTATTTTTTTAATTTCGCAACAATTCTTTTTTTATTATAGAATTTTATGAAAGGGTAGTCGCCTATAAATCGAAAGGTATTAAAGTATTGTTAGCTATCGGAGGATGGAATGATTCGGCAGGTGACAAATACAGTCGTCTAGTAAATTCACCTAGTGCTAGACAAAGATTCACATCACATGTTTTACAATTCCTTGAAAAATACGGTTTCGAAGGACTCGATTTAGATTGGGAATATCCTGTTTGTTGGCAGGTACTTTCTCGCATAAACGAATATTTTTTTTATCTAATTTAATAAATAATCGTTCTAAATAAGGTGATGTTATATTCTCTAGGTCGATTGTAAAAAAGGTCCAAAATCTGATAAAGAAAGCTTCGCACTTTTAGTACAACATTTAAGTGAAGTCTTTAAACCAAAGGGTCTACTGTTATCCGCAGCTGTTTCACCGAGTAAACGGGTTATCGATGCTGGCTATGACGTGGTTTCCTTAGCAAAATATTTAGACTGGATATCCGTGATGACGTATGATTATCATGGCCAGTGGGATAAGAAAACCGGACATGTAGCTCCGCTGTATGCACTTCCCAATGATTGGGAACCTACTTTCAATGCCGTATGTTTTCTAGCTTCTATTAATTTTTAATAATTATCTGACATTTTTATGAAAACTCAAGCATTTTTATTTATAGAACTTTTCAGTTCATTATTGGCTAGAACAAGGTGTACCCCCAAAAAAATTAGTGATGGGTGCACCTATGTACGGTCAATCCTTCTCTTTAGCAGAAAGAACTCAAAGGGGATTAAATGCACCAACATATGGTGGTGGAGAAGCCGGCGAAGCTACTAGAGCAAGAGGTTTCTTATCTTATTATGAAGTACGTCGGATCCTTCGCTCCTATATATGATCATCGCAATCTTCGTGATTACATCTTGCAAGTATATAATTTTTTATTTTCTATCTTTTCAGATCTGTGAAAGAACTTTAAAGAAAGGTTGGTCGGTAGTTCAAGACAGTCAGAGACGTATTGGCCCCTATGCTTATTACGGGGATCAATGGGTTAGCTTTGACGATGCGAAACAAATCAGAATTAAAGCAGAATTAATAAAAAAACTTAATCTTGGAGGTGGCATGATTTGGGCATTGGATCTAGACGATTTCAAGAATAGATGTGGTTGCGAACCTAGTCCTTTGTTAAGGACAATGAATAGAGTTTTGAGAAATTATCCTGAAGGACCACTTTGTCCAGTAGTATCAGGTTCGTGTCTTCTCTCTTGTTCTTTCATCTTAAAATATAATAATAGTTTAAGGACGATATTTTTTGTTTTTCATTGATGTAGAATCCACTTCCATTGATATTGATCAATCCACAACGCAAACGATAAGTACTTGGTGGCCGACAACCGAGTCAACGGCATCTACATCTCGGCCAAGCTATTTGCCACCTGCAACAACAACAACAACAATGACAACAACTACGGAAGAATTAGATACGTCATCCGAAGAAAATGATACTGTTGAAATAATAGCTGGTCCACCTCCGATAGGTATTGCACCTTTAGGTGATTGTGGTGAGAAATTATTTATACCACACAAGAATGATTGTGCGAAGTATTATCTCTGCAATTTTGGTAAACTTTCCGAACGTTCTTGTCCTAATGGACTTTATTGGAATGAGAATCGATGCGACTGGCCGGAAAATAGCAAATGTAAAAAGGAACAGAGGCAACGTCAGGTACACACATGAATTTATTAATTCCAGTTCGCAAAAAACTAGGAAAGCATTGTATCGATATATACATATTATATCAGGTTCCAATTTTTGATAGTTATGTAATCATATTATGCATATTTCTTTTCCAGACAAGTGACACGTTTATGACTTTATCCCTTAGAAAGAAAAACTTTAAAAAAGTCATTTGTTACGTAACGAGTTGGGCTCAGAAAAGACAAAGCGTAGAAAGATTTATTGCACAGGACTTAGATTTAGATCTCTGCACACACGTCGTCTACGGTTTCGCGATATTAGATGACGAAAGTTTAACGATAAAAATGCCGGACTCTTGGGACATGAAGGATGAAAAATTCTTGAGAGATATGATATTGTTGAACGCTCAATCTTCGAATCCTGCTAAAATATCGATCGCTTTAGGAGGTTGGAAAGATTCTCATGGCGACAAATATAGTAAAATGGCGAGTGATTCGGCTAACAGAAGGAAATTTGTCGATAGCGCAATTAAATTCTTGAACAAATATAAATTCGATGGTCTTAATCTCATTTGGGAATATCCAGTATGTTGGCAGGTAATTCCTTCTAATATGAACAATAAATCCTAAATCAGATTGAACAAAAAAGAACGGATATGAATTAAAACGGATATAAATCACAGGTAAACTGTAGCAGCGGACCTAAGAGCGATAAATTAGCCTACATCCATCTTCTTCGAGATCTTAAAACGGCCTTGAAACCTCATCGATTACTTTTGTCAGCCGCAGTTTCGTCAAGTAAAAAAGTGATCGATCTTGCTTACCAAGTTCCATTACTTTCTGAATATCTCGATTGGATCGATGTTATGTCCTATGACTATCATGGTTATTGGGAAGGTCAAACTGGTCACGTGGCACCATTGTATCATTGTTCGGCTAACAAAGATCAATATCTGAATGTAAAATCCAGTTTGAAATATTGGATTGAAAAGGGTGCATCTTCGGAAAAACTTATCCTAGGTATCCCAGCATACGGACAATCATTCACTTTGTCCAAAGACGCGTTACCATTAACCGGGAGAGGTTCCAATTTCTTTCCTTTGAAGTCTTCCGGACCTGGACAAGCTGGAAAATTCACGAAAGTACCAGGATTCCTTTCTTATTACGAAGTAGGTATAACGTAAACTCGGTATCATTGAGACTCCACAGTAACACTTGGTATGAATAAAATAATACTTGCTATTAATCCTATACATAGTAACATTGACTGATATTATTTTTGTCATCACTGGTCTTTAAAAAACAAGTTTTATATATTATAAAATATTTTTTTATATTTGTAGATATGCGATAACGTAAGAAATACTAGATGGAACGTAACCAAAGATCCAGAACGTTGTGTTGGATCGTATGCAATGAAGGATGATCAATGGGTTAGTTATGATGATGTATCAAATGTATTCAAAAAGGTATAGCAAAATAATGTATTTACATAAGTATTAATATTAACATATGGAAATGTTTAAATTTATTTTCTGTTTTTGTCGACTTGTTTTTACAGGCCGATCTTATAAGAGAATTAAATCTCGGCGGAGGATCAATATGGTCGCTTGACTTGGACGATTTCTCTGGAAATTGCGGCTGTGGAAAATATCCTCTATTGACTGCATTAAATCGTGGGCTCGTTCAAGAGAAACTACGAATGGCGGATTGTACATGAAAATAGAATCTTAGATGCACCATACATTTCTACGATAATTCGTATAGCGTACAACGGTAGTAACAGTAGAACAAAGCATTATTCGTCTTTCTGTGCTTTTCTTGTTGTCTTTCATGTTGTCTTATCCAGATTGCACGTTCTGATAATGAACTAATATTCGATATTATAAGAAGTAAATGATTTGGCAAACTTTTCCAAGGGACACATTTCGCAGTTAATTATTCGTTCATTTCATTCATTCATCATTCATTCATTCGTTCAATGTCTTTATCTTTTAATTGTGTCGTTTGAGAAAACTTTGACATTAATAATACAAAACAAATTGTATATGAGCCATCATAATATCTTCTTTCAAAAATGTGTCAGTATAAGTATTTGTGATATGTAAAGTGTAATTAAAACGTTACGTTAAGTTCGCTCAATGGTGTGTAAACAAAAAAAAATTATTAAATTCGTTCAAGGCTGCTAGATTATAATCTGACATATTTCTGTAAGTATATGCTTTTTCTCAAAAAAAGAAAAAAGCAAAAATAAATAAAAAGTGATAGAAAATAAATCTGTATTGATTCGTAAATAGCGAAATAATCGAATAAAGAGATAAATAATAAACGAACTTATGACGATGCAGTACACATTAGACGTATGCGTACAATACAGATCTTTGTATATATTTGTATATGTATACAAATATTTTAGATGATACAAAATATTTTTACATATATTTATTATTTATATCATGGTTATTGGAAAATGTCGTAAATATCGTACATTTAAAATATTTGTATATTTTGTATTACGTAGACATAAACGTAGATAATAACAAATCGTAAATAGAAATAAGCTTTGTTGAAAGAAGTGGTTTTGTAATGACAAAACTCTTATATTATAATTGATAGAGTTTGTTGATATGACTTGACTAAAGTAGCACAGCTAAGCGTTGTTGCCTGCCGTATTTGTACTTTTGTCGTTGAAGGACGTTCACCAGCTCACTTTCCGTTCGATTTAGTACGCGTCTGGATGTTTAAACGAAAGCTAGCTGTCAGCGAATCATCTTCTGAAAACATATCTTTTCTTCTTTCTTCCTTTTTCTAATCGTATTAATTGAAATATCATAATTCTTCGACGATTGAAATGACGGAGGAAAATCAAGGTAAGTTCAATCGATTCCATTCTTTTCCTTTTTTTCTTTTTTCTTTTTCCTTGATTATTTGTTTTAACAAGATTGACGTGTCAAGAAATTATTCTTAACTTCCGATCATTTCCTTCTTTTTAATATTCCTCTTCTTATCTTCATTATATATGCAAATGAAATTCTGCAATTTTTAAATTTCCGCACGTGCATTCTTATCGGTTATGAAAATATCTCGAAAGTAAAGCGAGAATGATAAAAGTATAATAGGAAATATTTTATACAATCTTTTTTCAAACGTTTAGTTATAACGAATCATAAAAATTGTGTTGAATAATAATTTTATTTTTTTTTTCGTAGCTTCATTTCGTTTATAGTTCATTAATCCGTTATAATGCTGATTAATTAACATTACTGAATAAAGTAGTATCACGGTACAAAGGTGAAGGTTTAAAAAATGACAGATTTATAGAAAGAACGATAAGTAGCATTAATATGACATATCCTGTTAAATTATATCCTGCTTCGTCAAATACTCATACGGCATTTCCTTGTTTAACAATTAGATAAGATAAGATGTCATATGAAATTTTCTTTATAAACGAAAAATCTTAGTACAATTAATACTCGCGAACATTTGTGATTGATTTATCGTGGCATTATTCTAAAATACGTACGTATTTACCTGCGTAAAGGTAAATTGAAATCATTAGAAATCGTAAAACCATTATCAGCTAGATTTTCCATTCATATTCTATAAAAATTTATAAAGAACACCAAATATATGAAGAAATTTATTCGTATATATACACACAAATGATCTAACCTTAAAGGTGTATACCTGTGTGTTTCGACTAATTTTAGATTGTAGCGCCACATATAGCATTTCGAGAACATTAACCTTTCTTTCTCGACTTTTTGTTTAACCCGGCACTTTTAGCATTTCATATTTTCTAAACATGCTACCAGGTAGCTTTTGAACTCTACAAATTAACTTTATTACAAATTATTATTTATTATTATATTATTATTATTATTGTTGTTGAGAGATAATTATATTTTAGAAATGGAATTATGTATTATCTGTTGAATTTGATTTATCGGGTGAGATTTAATTTATGATTTTACACAATCAATTATAGAATCTGACGTTTCTGCATTATGCATCGATGTGTCGAAAACCACGCCAGTTACCGGTGAATCAAAAATAACCGTAAGTTAAAATCTTCATTATACTTTTATTATGATTTTTAATATTTACAATATATAAGCTTGTAATATTTTTGTTTATTGTATATATTCTTGTGAATTACGATCTAATACAGGCATTCCAGTTATATTCTATTTACTATTATTCGTATATACAAACTTTGTTTATAGTACAATATATTTATATTCTCAATCTTTTTATTTTATATAAGCAAAGTAGAAGTTTCTTGAATGATGAGATATTTAACTTTGAATTATTACTTTATTTATTTTTAAATATTAATTTATTGTCATCTTTGCTTGCTCATTGCTTTTAAAATTCTTTATACTTTTTCTATGAAAATTCTTTACTATTAATTATAGTAACATCTTATAAACGATATATCTTGTATCGTTGATTTTTGTTTAGAATACAACTTTAATTTTTAATATACAGCTGTATAAAAAATGCTTTGATAATTCTACTACGTCATTTATTATTTTTTGTAATCTAGAAATGTCTTATTGATAAATGCATAAATATGTTATGTAAATATCTTAGATAAATATATGTAGTAACAAATTTATTTCTTTGTTTAGATGCTTTATTATGATACAATAATTATCTTTTCTGACTTTTCTTCTTTCATTGAATTCCATGGCCAATCTTTTGACCTTTACACTGATAATTTAGATTTATTCTTTTTCTAATGTTGCCTTTAAAATCAAATGCTTTATATAACCATATTCATTCGTCTAGCTTTTATAAAACTGGGATAAACGTTACTGTAATGTTTTATATATGTATATCATTGCCTTTCTTTATCTCTTTTGAACTTTGATATTTTAGTATTAAACAGTAAATAAATTACAATATTAGGAATAATTAAAACAATATTGTTCTTGAAACCTTTCTTGAAAGCTTTCATTCATTTCATAGTAATCAGAAAATATCCAATCATTCGCGTGTAGAACACACGCCTATTTATTACATTTATAAGAATTCAAGAATAAAATTGATATGATCTTCGTAAACAGTTTCATCTGTTCTAACCTTAAAGAATTATTATAATCGATCGGTAACATGTATCTGGATATAAATGATATTATTGATAATATTATTGAAAAGTCTCCTTTTTTATGTAACATACTAACTAATGCTAAAAAGTATGAAATTAAAATAAATAGATCATTAATAATGTGATTAATGAATCCTCTCAGATGTCTTCATGTTAAAACATGAAACTAATTAAATCTAAACAATTTTAATTATTTACATCGTAGATATTTATTTTGTAGAAAATTTATTTGAATTTATTAGTGAAAAATATGTTGTATATGAAGTATGTTTCTTGCCATTATAATTTTATTTATAATTACTTAATGTGATTTAGTCATTTATACTAAAATAAATTGGAAAGGTACGTATAAAAGAAAGGATTTAATTAATATCATTTGAATTATAATGATGATAATACGTGATTGGCTATCTGACTAGTTTCCAGGTATTTCTACGATATGTGGTATTTTTGAGTTTTGTTCCATCGTACTGTCCCTGGCTTATCTATTTTCTCTCGCTGATTGGTCTTCAAGAGTGCAACATATTGCTCTGCATATTGCTTGTGATACTTATTTATTCCAGCGGTATGGTTATTGATTTCTCATATCATCATAGTTTTATAAGCAGAAGGAACGGTGAAGATTTTAACCAGAAAAATTTGCCTTTAAAGTACATTGCATAATCTCTGTCAGTGATGGGCTATCGCAATTACTTTTATAATTCATCAATCAACTAATTGCTATTTCCATTTGTAAATAAATATTGATTGATGTCAAATTTTTCATCTGTACATTTTTCTATTTTTATGTAATATCATTTTTCTGTTTTCTGTTGCTGTATGATATACGAGCTAATTGAAAAAAAAATTTTGGCAATTTTCATCGATTTCAATTGTTTTATAATTTTATATCACCCTAATGATATTGAAATCGTTTAATGCAAAAAATCATCTTCAATTTGTAATATAACTTGTAAAACATTGTATTTAGTTACCTCATTTGTTGGCTCCCTGATAAATATTGTATGTCGTACTGTACGTGTGTTTCGTTAATATATGTATATATGTTTATCTTACATGAAATTATAAAAGTAATTCATAATAAGCTTCAAACTAATTAGTAATTATAAATGTAATATATATATATATACACACTCATTTTTAATTATTAATTAGTTTATAATATAAGTTATGTCCATTTTTGGACGTTGTCATAAATTTCTCATAACCTTTTGTTGGTTTGGTTCCTTTTTTTTTGTGGGGTTCATATCTTAAGATTGTAATTTTTTAATGAAATGTTGCTAATAATATTATAGTATAATATTGCTAACAAAAAGAAAACTTCTAAAATTCACCAGTCCTTTCGTATTATTTAAAATATATATATATATACAAAATGGGAAATTTTAATGGGAATACTTGAATATGTTTGTTATCTGTGAATTCATGAAAAAAAATATTAGAATCTTTAAAAATGCATTTTCATATATTCCTAAGTAATGAAAATATTTAAGTATTCTCAATGCAAAATCCCTTAGTAAAATATCTAATAAAATATTTTTGCAATTACATTATAGTTTCTGTTTACTTTCTTTTTTTATATATATATATATATATTTTTATATATAATTCTTATGAGAAATGTTATTTGATTTTATATTAAAATAAAAATACATAAAATAAATAAACAGGATCTATACAAAGAATAGAAAAATTATGATTTTATGTTATATTCTTAAAATGGAAAATAAACATTTAATGTGTTTGGTATTTAATAAATCACAGTAGTAAATATTTTTTCTATTTAAATATAGTTTAAGTAAAATTATCCATGGTAATTCGTTTTTGTAATTTTAAGATCTTAATTATTGCTTATAGAAAAAAGAAAATGAAATTGACCCTGGATCAAGTAGATGGACCACTTTATTGGTCTTGGCAGGAGCTACGTGTTGTTTGGGTTCCGCGCTACCAGCAGGATACAGCTTAGGTGTATTAAACAATCCTGCAGAGGTCAGCATTATTTTTTAAAATTATTATCTCTTTATTTTTTAATTATTACTCAATCTGATAAACTATTTATAATAAGTTTGAATTATAACTCAAACATTATAGAAGTAATAAGGAAATAATCATTATTTTCGTATTTTAGTTAATCCAGAACTTTTGCAATGAAAGTATTATCGAAAGATATGACATACAATTTACTCACAATGAGCTGATGATATTATGGGCTACCATAGTATCAATTTTTTTAATTGGCGGAGTGACCGGATCTTTAGTAGCAAGTTGGTTAGCAGATAGATTCGGAAGAAAGGGAGCTTTGATGATTGGAAATATCTTTGGAATCTTAGGTGCTATTCTCTTTCTCCTTGTACCAACATTAAATTCTGTTGAATTATTACTTGCAGGCAGACTAATTGTTGGTAAGGAAATTTTCACGTGATATCTAGAAATATTTAACAGTCAATAAAAGATATTTTTTTACATTAGGTCTGTCAGGAGGATTAGCTACTAGTTTGTTACCAATGTATATGACAGAAATAGCACCTCTTAAATTAAGAGGTGCTGTTGGAGTACTATGTCAATTAGGTATCACGTCTGGTGTGTTCCTTGGACAAATTGCAGGACTTGATACAGTGTTAGGTACTAAAGAAAGTTGGCATATCCTGTTAGCAGCATGTTCACTTTTATGCGCAACTGCGCTGCTACTTACCTTTGCACTGCCAGAAAGTCCAAAATATTTATATATAATTAAGGAACAGCAAAGTAAAGCTCTTAAAGGTTAATAATTTAATTAACAATTAAACAATAAGATTAAAAAAACAGTTATAAATTAGTAATATAAAACTATATTTCAGAGTTAAGTCGTTTACGTAATATGGATATTATGTTATTACAAAACGAAGTTGCTGCTTTGCAACACGAATTCGTGACCAAATCATCGACAGATAATTGGACGATAGGTCGTATATTAAAAGAGCCTACACTTAGATTACCTTTACTCCTAGTATGCTCTCTTCAGTTCGGCCAGCAATTAACTGGTATAAGTGCAGTATTTTATTACTCGAGTTCGATATTTAAAGATGCAGGATTAGGAAGTACTGGATCACAATATGCTACTCTTGGAACTGGCTTCGCTAATATTGCTATGGCTGTGGTATCTGTTCCTGTTATGTCATTATTCCATAGACGAATTGTGTTATTAAGTAGTTGTTATTTATGTATTGGATGTCTCATTGTTTTATGTACTTCCATAGCTTTAATTGTAAGTTTATCATGAGACTATTTACACCTTTGTGAAAAAAAAATGGATTTCTATTATTTGCTTGATTGTTACAGCATACAGTTTCATTTATGCCATGGGTGTGTATAGTGACAGTAATCGTTTATGTCATCTTTTATGGTATTGGCCTTGGTCCAATTCCATTTTTTATTGGATCAGAATTATTTGATGTTGGGCCCAGACCTGTTGCAATGTCTCTTGGAAGTGTTTGTAATTGGGGTGGTAATTTTATTGTTGGAATGTTATTTCCAACGATGCAAGAATTACTCGGCCCGTATACTTTTCTTATTTTTACAGGATGTATTATACTTCTAGCACAATTTGTTGGGTACATAGATAAAAAATTTTTGTCTTTTACAATATTATCATTTTAATATAAGTAAATATTTAAGTCACAGTCGCATATAATATTAATTAAATTTATTTGATTATTTTTAGACTCTATTTGCCAGAAACAAGAGGTAAAAGTACTATGGAAGTTGCAGCATCCATTACACAAGGATTGAAGTCAAGACCGAATGCAAAGCCCGCGACTTAGATAATAAATCTTTAGGATATTTAAATGTGATGATTAATAAAAAAAAAATGGCCTATATAAATGCTTTACTCCATAAGCAATGATGTTATGGATAAAGTTAAATGTTATAAAAAGCAACCATGAAAGCAATGGGATCATGATTTGCTTATGTGTTATATCATTTTTAAAGGAACATTTGTTTTATTTTTAACGAAAAAATTAACTTATTATTAATGTTGTATATATTTACATAAACATGTACACAATCTACATTTCCATTATATTGGATATAATGGATTATATTTATATGAAGTTAATACGTTTTACGTTCTTATATCGTCGTACAATTGATCTAATTTCTGATAGAATACTAAACATAAAACTGTGTGTGGTGCTATTCTCATCCACGTTGGGAAAGTTCCTTTATATAAGCCATACAAACCTTCTGTTCGTATTATCTTAACCAAAGCATCATAGAGCCCATTATAGAGCATACCTTTCCCACCTTTCGTTGCTCCTACGTATATCCAATAAAATTCAAGAATGATCAAGCATAATGGTAATAGAATGGGAAGAGTATTCATGTATTGCTTACTTTGATTATACAATCTTGTTGCCAATACGTCAAAAGGTTGCATAGTGACAGCTACACATGATCCACCGATTAACGAAGAAACGAAAGTCAAAGTTATAGGATAATCTGTAAGTATCTGAAAACCAAAAAAGAAAAAATCGTACTTGATTTTATCATACGATTACCTATCTAATACACTTACATTCAAAGAACGTAACAAATCTGAGACCAAACCGAACGTAGTCAACTGCGTAGACGAGCCAATAAATAATCTAGGTATATTGGCATACCAGCCACGATATAACGCAGCTATACCACCTTGCTTCCATAGTTTTATAAATGCTGACAACGTTCCTGTATGACCGTGTTGATAACCAACGGCAATGGATTGCGCAGATTGAGCTTGAATCTGTGTCTTGACCTGACATGAAGAATTTGATTGATTAAAATAAATTCTTTGGTAATATATCGTTATGGACGTGTGATGATTGGTGATGAAATAAAAGAAGAATATTTCAATTGGAAACAATTGTGATCTCAAAATGATTAGTTCTTATTACTGATCATCAACTAACTTTAATGTGATAAGCGTAGAAATATAGGAGCTGAATTTTGCACATATTTCCAATATATTACCAAATAAAATGGACTACCGAGAACGCCCCCTAAGCAACCAGACAATCCTGTGATGACCACAGTTTTCAGGATATCCGTATTTCCTTTACTGTCCTGTATGAAACCATACTTTGTTGCAGTGTTATAAACACCTAATCGTATACCGTTGAGAACAATCTGAAAATATAACGCTGGTGCAATACCAGATTGTAAAGCTAAAATTCCTTCGTGTTTAGCTATGAGATAGGCAGCATGAAACGTATTTTTGTATATCTTTTTGTAAGCTCCTCTCGCTTCGAGTTCTCCTTGGAGCTGCAATCGTATCTTAATAACGTCTGCTGGATTAGTAAATAATCCAGCACCCGCAGCCGCCATTGCTCCTATTACAAATTCCGCTCCGAGTCTAGAAAAATAAAATGATAATAACTAAGTAAAAAAATAAATAAATAAATAAAAACTGTTCGTACAGTAAGCCGGTAGAAAATTAATTCAAACGATCGAAAACCCGCTTTTTAAAGCGACCAATGAAAAGATAGCGGATCTCTCGTGTACTCTATTCCGATTGGTCGAAAGGTATGCTCGGTATTGAACGAAATACAACGACAGAATCGAATTGAAAATGAAATCAGTTTGTTATTGCATAACCGGCATACGTTTTAGATCGAATAGCAAAGCCACGAGTGTCGTACTCTCGCAGTTTCTAGTCTTGCCAAACGCGAAGAAGTATATTTTTGTAAATCGCTCACGGTTTCTCCGCTTCCATACTTGGTACAGTGAGATTTTCGGCGGTAGCCATGTTGAAGAACAAAAAGTTAAGTTCACTAAGAAGACGTGGATAGTATCTGTAAGCCAAACGCACGCGTTCAGAAAGGAAACTAAAGCGGAGAGAGACTAAAAGAAGAAATATTTAGATGACGAACTGAACATGCCCTGTGATGCCACTTATTGCGGCAGTCACTAAACTCGATCGTATAGCGCTTTATATTTGCGTCATTCTCATAGTAGATATTGATTACTATTTACTTAGGCAATCATTAAGAAGGAATTTATTTTTATATCTATGTATATTCTATGCATATTCATTCGTTACGGAAAGTATTCCATGCAACAATCGTTTATATTATCTTATATAATTTTTAAAAAATGATCATATCTTTTAATTTTTTTTTTTTTATATCATTCAATTATAAAGACCCACGTAAGGTAATTCAGTTGAATTGAGCAATCCAACAATATAGAAATTTAGAAAATCTTATAATTTCATAGTCATAGATATATATATATATATATGTGTGTGTGTGTGTGTTGAACTATATATTTCAACACATTTTATCTTTATCTAATCTGAAAATTCGTTAAATCATTCTGTTGCGAACGAACATATAATAGTATTCCTCATTTGTTTATCTATAAATGTGATAAAATTTTTTTCTACATTTGAATAATTATTAATCATTTAAATAGTTTTTTTTTTTTATTTTATTACAATATTTGGTATATATATACATATATATAGTTTATGTTATTAGAGTATTTTATATATAATATTTTAATAAAATAAACTAAAACTTCCATAGAATATTTACATAAATAAAAAAAATCATCTGCTTTTAATGTATTGTGCAATAATATTCCTAGTTAAAAGATTAAACATTGCTTATATCTATGTTAATATTTCATTTGCTCGTAACATCAATTATTCCAATTATCATTTGTTCTTCTTTGATATATCGATAAATATTCAAAAAGCATAACAATTTGGTGATGTAAAGGATAAATATATAAAAAGAAATAATAATAAATGAAAAGAGTATACATGTCCTTTTCGAAGATATGTATTTTTTTTAATGTTCTATGGGAATAATTTAAAAGAAATATACACGTTCCTCGACACGATCAACGCTCGAATATAAATCTCGCAAGTATCATCTTATCCTTGATCGTCACATCTTTTTTATTTTTATTTTATTATTCATTTTGAAATCATTTAAAATTTAAATAGTGAAGATTGATCGATCGATCGATCATCGATCATATAAGGTCAATGACGTGATATCATTACATTCACATATTAAATCATATTCAGAAAGTAACAATTCGAATTTTTATTTGTTCTCTTCTACAATTATTTTATGATATGCTATATATATATATATACATATATATATACACCCATATACATATATATATATATATGTATGTATGTATATATATATCGATTACAATTTTAATACTTAAGACGAATAATATGTGACAGATTACACATAATAGGATTAAAACGATACAAAAGCTCATTTAAAACTAACATCTAATTACTTGCAACTTAAAAAAAAGAAATAAAAATAATGGACCGATTGTCACTGTTTAATATCGATAAAAATTACATGTATATAATTACATGTAGGACTCGAGTATACTATACCTTACACCCTTTGAAACTGTTTTATTTTTTTATATTCTTTTTTTTTGTGAAATGCACTACTTCCGACGAAAAAAATAATATAGCTTGAAAGGGTGAGTAAATATATACTTAGCGAGATATAACGCAAATATACGATTTACAGTGATACGTAGAAAAAATACTCGTGAAAAGCGGCAGATAAAACATATTTTTCTAATAATATAAATTAAAGGGCTCTTGCATTTTGTGTAAAAGACGAAAAAAATGTCTATTGATCGTTTATGTATTTTCTTTGGCCTATAAGTTTTCTTATATAAATCTAAGAAAATTATTATGCCTGTGTTAGATTAAAAGCGCTGCATTGCTTCATATGTATATTTACATATGCATATATGTATGTATTTGTGTATTTATATATGTATGTATATACGTACGTACGTATTTGTAAAATAATATTTCGACATTTCAAATTTGCGATACCCGTAAAATACATAACTCGCGCTATGTATATGTTCATTCTTTGAGTTTCATGATAAAAACTTAAAGTTTGTTGCTTCTCAGTTCGCGTAAGACACTGTCTCTTTACGCTTTCACATTTTTATGTATGTAGTGATGAATGTACAGTAGGATTGTGTAAAAATGCCCTAGTATTTCTCACGAAATTCATGCATATATATGTTTGTATAGAGATATAACAAGAGGGGTGGAGGGTGAGTGACTTAATGTTAAGACATTAAACATCTTTCTTAATTTCCAAGATAACAGATAAAAATTGATATAAAAGGAGAAGGACACTGCGATATCAAAATAAAAATTATCTTTCGAAAAGTTCTTCTTTTCGTACATTATTAAATTCTTGCAAGAATTAAACAATTTTCTCTATCTTCCCAAAGAAGAAAGATGTTTGAGATAAAAACGTTAAATATATCATCCTTTTCTATATTATTATATGCAACGAATTTTTCTAAAGCGTTTCACGATCATTCACATATAC
This sequence comes from Vespula pensylvanica, assembly GCF_014466175.1. NCBI lineage: Eukaryota > Metazoa > Arthropoda > Insecta > Hymenoptera > Vespidae > Vespula > Vespula pensylvanica. The sequence goes on from NC_057686.1 coordinate 18,256,304, forward strand.
ATATATATATTTGTATATATATATGTATATATGTATGTATGTATGTATGTATGCATGTATGTATGTATGTACGTATATATATATTTTTTTATATAATCGACCTGCCCAATCATAAATTTTTGGAAGCACCATACCCCTCGCTTGCATTCGAACTTTACATCACACCATTATTATCTTTTTTGTTTTTTTGTTCACTTCAAATATCTTTCTAAGTACTTTCGCATTATCACGTGACTTATTATTATTATTATTTAAAGGAATGCTAATATATAAGGCATATTTTTATCAACTTTCTCTGACACATTTGCGTAAAATGTAAAAGAGGAGGTTTAGATAAACGTTCTTTCAGATATTGTCAACATCTCGTCGTAAATAAATTTAGATCCTATTTTAATTCAGCAACCACGTAACGCCACCAGTAGTCAGTGATTTATTCGAATAATTTACCGTTCATGTCTTGGCAAGACACGATTTAAGATTCTTGAATGATTATAGTCGTTACTGAAGTGCTGACTATTACCAGAGAATATTCATTACCAAGAAATATTCATTAAGATGATATTATGTTAATAACACGATGAAAGAACGTTAACCATATATAATATATAATATATTCATAAAAAACGTAGTGCTAAAACCCTATGTAGGAATTTACTAGGAACTCCTCAGTAGTAAATATCATTAAATAGGATTAAACTCACGAAAAATGCCTAGAACGAAGGCCAAGTGTCGCGAGTCTTGATAGTATTATCGACTGAGCAGACCTTCTTTTATAGATTTCGCATAGGTTGTGTACATGTCTATGAATCGAGAGTTTGAATATTTGTTCCGTGTACGTACGTGTATAGATGTGCGCACGTGTGTGTTAGATACGTTATGAAGATAATCATCGATTACCGTTAGATATATTCGCCGAAATTCTTTGATGTACATCGTCCGAAGAAGAAATAGTAGGAAAAAAATTAGTCAGTTGAGACGATAGTCATCATCAATGATGGGCAGCCAGCTGCCGTATACAATGTGTCGCCTAAACGTCTCCCTCCCTCCCTCTCTTTCTCTCTCTTTCTTTTTCTCCCCCTCTCTTTCTCTGTGTCCCTGTTTGTCATTACCGATTGTAGAGCAGTTAGGATCTTGCTGCATTATAAAATGGTCGTTATCACGTGCGTAGAACTTTCCCTTTTCTTCTGAATCGATCTTCCAAATATCCTGGGATCTGAAAATAATTTTACATCGGGGATTACAGGGCGTCATGTCGGTGGGGTGGATAAATAAGACATGGACCATCTATGGCTCCAACATAGATTTCATACGGTCGTAAGAAAAAAATCACGTTATCACTTTATTATTATCAACGTTATCGTCATAATCCTAATCTTTGTTCTTATCTGGAGTAGCTGTACTAGCTAGCGAGTGAGTAGTAGATAATAAAATCATCTAATGATTATTTATAAAAGTTTAATAATATATGGAAATATGTCTCCCTCGGCATCATTGGCATCGTCGTAGAAAGTGTGGAGTGCATATTTAATAACATGCATCGTGCATATTTGAAGAAAAAAAGAATCTTTTCATATTACATCGGCGATACAATATCATCACGCATTGAAAGAGGCTCCTTTTCGTCATATCAAAAGCTTTTCTTAAGCATTCGTATTCAAAGCAAAGCGCTCTATCTGCCATTTATCTAATGTAGAAACGTTATTATCGTGACGTTGATTTAGATAGACGTTCTAAGAAACTTTCTACGTTCTTGCTACGCTCTCTTGCTAAAAATGATACTCGATGATCGAAGAATGCTATGGTAATATAGTAGCTGGCGATAGATAACGCTATAAAAGAGAAAATATGAAACTGCACCGATTATATTTTTAATTATGCATATCATGGGGGGGGGGCAGTGTAGGGGTGGGTCAAATCTGTTGGAGCGTGGTAAGGGGGTGATGATTGAAAGGGGTCAATGGGGTCATCACATACTACTTATTTGATAAAACAATCATTATCTTTGGATATATTTTACATTAGTGTACAGTACAATCGTAAGGTATGTACGATCACAATAAAACGCTTAAGCCCTAAAAAGTACGCCATTTAAATTGAATAAAATGCATGCGACGAAAGAGAGTTTAGTTCTTGAAAAAAGCCATTCGAATATCAGAGGGTATTGGGCTTAGATTGAAAAGACAAAAAAAAGAGATAAAGGGGTTCGGGGAAATGTGGACGATCTCCAGCGTAGGGTTTCCGATCGGAAACTGATAAATCGTTCTGTATCGCTACCGCTAAACAACAGTCAGGCAGGCACTCTGGGAATATTAAAACATAAGCCATATAAAGGGAGATATATATATATATAAATATAAAGGTATTTTTATTGGTGCAGTATTCAAAAAGAAAAAAGAAAAAAAAAATTAAAAAAAAATATTATAGCGAACAAATATTGTAACTTAGACTTTTTCGTCAATCATGAAAATCAAAACACCCGGCGCTTTCACTTTCACTCAACTCTCTCTCTCCCTTTCTCTCTCTCTCTCTCTCTCTCTCCCTCCCTCTCTCACTCAATCTCTTTCTGTCTGTTTATCTGTCTCTCTGTCTCTCTCTCTCTCTCTCTCTCTCTCTCTCTCTCTCTCTCTCTCTCTTTCTCTCTTTTATAAATACACAAACGACACATTCATTTTACAATTTTATTATGATCGGGTCTACCTTTGGTTTTGGTCGATGAGTATCCACCGCATCAATTGGTAGTCGTATGTGTTCCACTTTACAACCATATGCAACGGGTGTCAGTTTAATGATGGTATGCAATGGTACCTGGAGGTACGGTAGTTCCTCTGTAATCAATGGAAGAACTCCATTATTTTTTCAATCTTTGAAAAAAAGTTTAGGCTCTTTCATATCAAAATTTGTGAAACATTTTCTTATATACAGTAGTTCCTCTGTAATCAATGGAAAAATTCCATTATTCTCGTCAACTTTTGAAAAAAAGTTCGGGCTCTCATATCAAAATTTGCGAAACATTTGCTCATGTACGATAAATCATCCGTAACCAATGGAAGAACTCCATTATCGGCTCAACTTAAAAAAAAAAATTCAAGCTCTTTTAAAAAAAAAAAAAAAACGCAAAATATTTAGTTATGTAAATAAACAAATACGTATAATTATTTATCTATCAGCGTAAGGTCACGATGTATACGGAAAGATACTTCTTGCTAACACAGTAAAATTAGATTAACCAGATTATCCATTGATATAATTTTTTTGCTAAACACAAGGATCAGAAGTCAAAAGACAAATTATTATCAAACGAAAACAAATTTTTCCACTAAAAATATATTATGCAATCTAATTGCGTATTTGCGAATAGAGCAAATGCAAAAAATAAAATGTTTCGTTCGCTTTGGAATTATCGGACGAAATGCGCGTTAATTGTGACGCTAGAAGAATTAGAATGCGATAAAGGAGAAAGATCGAGCGAAGAAAAATAAATCAAATGCAAAAGTATAAAAAGGAGAATCGTACCTGAAGTCTTATCCAAGAAATAAGCGAGCAGACAACGTATTACTGCTTGATGGCTGACGACCAAAACATTGCCCTGCCTTTCCAATTCCATTATCACAGGTTCCAACCGTGCTACCAAATCTTCATAGCTCTCACCTCGTGGATAACGATAGGGGAATTTATTTTGGTCCCTTGCAGCAAAATCCGTAGGGTACTTCTCGGCGATCTCTGCATAAGTCATCTCCTCGCAAATGCCCTGATTAGGTAGAGATAGAGAACGGGAAAAGAAAAAAAAAAGAAAAAGGAATGATAAACGAATGGCATAGATTTAAGCGACCGTTTTCGCATAATCGCTAAGAAAAAGGGTTAGAGAATAATACGGAATCGTCAGTGCGATACCAAATGATTATACGTCCTGAACATACGGCATCGATCTCATTGAGGGCCTTCCATCTTTCCTGAGGTGCTTCCACGTCCCCTGCCGTCTGTATGGTCCTTTTTAACCAGCTTGTCCATACTCTAAGACCCTGTAGACACCAAGTTAAAATCGTATATGAGATGACGAATCATCTATGGGATTAAAAGTTAGAAAAGGAAATGTCACGGATACGAGTTGACGTTGACTTTCGATACTCCCCCCTCCCAACCCTTTAAATCTGCTACTCGATTATTTCTCTGACTTCAGTACCTAGCAAATTTTCCTTCGTTTGAGACTTCTTCATAGAAAAAATACTTTAAAATACGAGTCTTTAAGCAATCTCCACCCATTTCCATGATAATTTTTCTGATCCGATAAAAAAAAAAAAGAAAATAAAAAAGAATTGAAAAGAAGGCTTTAAACATGGGTGTGGCATAACTCGATCGAAGCGTCGCTCAAAGTGACTCTAACACATAATGAATTGAATGTTGAAATAACATAGACCTGAATATCCTGACTGGTAATGAAGGTAGCTAATGCCCTGGCGTACTCCCAACCTCTTTCACTAAGATCCGAGTCACCTCCTATTCTACCTTCCAGATTCATCATACTCTCGCCATGCCTGGTTAGATATATCGTACGAGGTACAATATGAATGTTCATCAAATAGTAGACGATTCTGCTCTGTATGTGTCCCTCGTGTTTATGCACTATAACTTTTTCGCCGGTGTTATAGATTTTCATGAAGGACAGATCAGTCTCATAATCCTCATCTAATGGCTCATATCTTTCCCTATAATGTTCGATCCGTAACATAAAGTCGGCCAATACTTCTTCCTTGTTCATATTCGCATAATCTGGACTGCTGACTTTGACCTAACGAAGAGACACATATAAAAGATAGAAAAGAATTGTAGCAGATTAGAAATGTTATTTTTGTATTAAAAAAAGTTATCTTATCTTTTAAATCTTTTTATGACTATAATACCGTGTTTTTTATTATATGTACATAGTTATTTTTCTTCGCATTTAAATGAAAAACAATCTCTCTATGCGCGTATCACATACATGGATCAATTTCAACAAATTGAAAAAGAAAAGTTTTACCTCCATAATATTTTGCTCGACTATTTCAGGATCGTTACAAACAGATTCGACGAAGAAGAGCTTGTAATCCATCTTTCCTACAACGATATCGCGTATCATCCTACGTCGATCCACGGTAGAATTAGTAGCATCGAAAACGGCAACTTCTCCGTCGCCACTCTCGAGCCAACGACAAACGTCGTTCAGTGCATCCATGGCACATTGCGTTCTTATCGCCATAGCTTTTATGTTATCCGCACGGAAAAATTCATGGCATTGATAGGCAGTCGTCGCATGCCTTCTATACTCGCCGAGATTGAAGACCTTCGTGTTTATTCCGATCCAATTGAGATACCTGCAGAGCTTCTTCGAAATATAGGTCTTGCCTCGAGCTGGCAAACCCACCATGGCGATTACGTGGGGCTTGTTTACGAAATTAGCCCGTTCCCCTATAAAAGATTAAACAAACAAGAAACGGATGGAATTTTTCTATTTCATAATTTATTGCACTTTGATAGTCGTCTCCGATGTTTCGTGAGTTACTTCGGGAAAAAAAAAAAAAGAAAAGCATAAGAAAAAAACAAACTTCAAAAGTCTCATACAAAATAAATTCCTTGCTTATCTTTTTACAACGCGATCATATTCGTGAGTCAACAAAACGGATGATAATAATAACGACGATATAAATTTTCCAAGGCTTGCCCGGTCAAGCGAGACGTCAATGTTATCATGTTCAATATACATGGCTCACTGCATCCGAGCTACGCTAGCATAATTTATCATAGGTTTATTCGTATTACGAAGACAGTAAAATATATAGTCTGATGGACACCTTTTTTTTTTTTTTTTTTACAACGAGTACATTTATTTTTAAACAGATTACATTTATCCTAATAACGTAAAGGAATGCCTCAAGAAGTCCGTTAGGATAATTTGTTTTTATTAGTTGATACTTATCACAACCTACAGAGCAAATGTTTACAAAAGTATCGCCGACAAATTTACGAGCGATATGTAGCAGTAATATTAACTTTAAATATATGGAGAAACTTACAAAGATTCCTAGAAAAACAGAACAATTATTTATTTTTCGTTTTTATATGATATGATGAAAGCTGATTAAAGTGGTATAAATAATATTTAATAAATATTTAGTCAAATATATTTTATTCGTGAAAAAAAATCGTTTATTAAATCATCGGCTGATCAGATATAACGGAATTTATATCATTGTGAGACACCAATTTCAAGTGCCTTTTGATCAATGAACTTTAAAATTCTTATTGATTATCGTAATCGTTTTAATGTATATCACAGTGGCATAGGTATATAAAATAATACCAATAATTAGTAAATACCATACAGCTACTTATCGCATTGAATAGGTTGATAAAACAATATTGATCGAATTAACACCATATCGTTGACGTAATACCAGATATACTTGAAGGATACTTGAGATCAAGATAGAGAAAGAAAGAAACTTGATATAAAATTTCAGATACTAATAACGTCGTTTTATTAAAATCTTGCAGTTTTTTCTTTTTTTTTTGTATTTTTTATATGAATAATTTAATATTTATAACTTTTATTCGTAAAAAATAATATCACATTGCCGACGTCTATCGAAACGTCTTGACGAAGACATTCGACAGTATTCGACAATATTCGACAATATTCGACAACATTCGTCAGCGTTCGTCAACGTTCACCAATTTTCGGCTTTTGCTTACGACTTTCTTAACAAGAGCTACGAAGGGATTTATAAAAGGGGAAGAGCGATCATCAAGCATTTACTACTAATCGTTCAAAGGCATAACAATAGAAAAGCGATATACAACATTCGAATACTTTTACAGTTGACATTTACACGGTCAGCCAAAACGATGGGAAGAAAAAGAAATAAGATTTAATTTACGAGCGACAATTTGCGGGAATATCGTCTCGTTGAACTTGATGGGCGCATGGCGCGAAAGCGCGTCTATTTTAAACGCTGCTTCCTACCTTCTCGTCTCGTAACTTAATAAACGAGATTAGAGGTGAATTCGATCGAGTTTTCGTAGGTCGTGCCAACGATTCTTCTTTTATCCCCTCTCGCCGATCGTCTTAGTCGATCGTACCTTGTTCCTTTGCTATCCTTTATTTTTCTCTCCTCTCTTTCTCTCTCTCTCTCTGTTTCTCTCTCTATCTCTCTCCCACCCTTCCTCCCTCTCTCTCTCTCTCTTTCTCTCCTTCAAACTTTTATTATTCTCTACGACACGACCTATGTAAATACATACGTATGATTTACGTTACGTCGTTATACTTCCTTCTGTCCTTGCGTATTTGCGTCTTAAAATCTCGTCGTTTCTTTCGACGAATATCTTGTAAAATGTGCGCGCTCGCGAAACGTATATCGATTTTACTTGGTGACCGAAGAAAATTGAATGAATCAAACAGAACAAAAAAAATAAAAAGGAAGAGAATGAAAGACAGAAAGAGAGAAAGACAAAAAAACAACAGAAAAAGAGCGGATATGAATTGAACGTGTACCTTTTGCAGGTTATGTTCCGCACGGAAGAGGCAAGATCGAACTGTCAAAGCAAAAAGGGAACGAAAGAAGCGGATGGAAAAAAAGTAAAGAAAAGGAAGATAGGTAAGAGCGTGAGAAAAAGGGCAGTTCAACAACATGTTCGTATGATCAGATTTGTGATTAAAACAAGATATCGTAACTCTTTTCCTTCTTTCTTATAAATTTTCTATCATATACTTTTCTAAAATGCTTAAATTGCGTTCTTTAAGACAGATATCGTCTTATTAACGGAAAGAAAGAAAGAAAGAAAGACGTAAGAAATAATGAGAAAAAGCGGGATACCTCGAATCGGAAAAGGTTTCGTCTGTTTCGACGTCGGTGGCGTGTAGTGCATCTCATTTTTCGGATCGGTCATCCTAGATTTCCAATGTTTCCTATGTCACAAAACGTAAATGCTTTTCGAACAAAGGGACTATACTACTCTCGGTTCATCCGTCCGGCTACGCGGTACAGAACGATGTGGAATAGAAACAGAAAACACGGGTAGATAGACAACGAGAAAGAGGCAGAGAGAGAGAGAGAGAGAGAGAGAGAGAGAAAAGAGAGGGAGAGAGAGAAAGAGAGAGGAGGGAAGAGAAAAGAAGTTCAGGGTTGTGTGAAGCTGTCACACCGACTCGCGACTACCGTATCGTCGGACTGTCATATCCGTACTGTTTCCCATTTCGACGTAACGTCCACTATCCCGCGTCTTTTCGGATCATCGAGGCACCGTTTAGTCACGCGATCACCTTACTTTTTTATCAAGCGACTGGCGAACCTAACTGAAAATTAAAGCTTAACCGTACTCCTTACGGACGACTAAATGCGAATCTTCGTCGTGTATATATTTGCATAATTTATCAAATCGAATCGAATGTAGAATCGAAAAGAAACTCAGTGTGAAGTGTACTCTATTAGAAACGAAAAATAAGCTATGGACTTCGCTCTATTTACGAATATTATTCGATTATGTCGATTAGCATATATGGTGACTTTGCCGTTGCTTAAAACGATTGATGAGCGGTACATTCAAACGATGCTTAACCAATAACAACAGTATTCTTCCCTTGCAGAATTATGTTTTAAAGGTTAATTAATTAATTTTCGTGATTATTTCAATAAGATCTTTAAAAGGTATTTTCATGTAACAATTTATTTTGAAACTTAATATATTGTGTTGAAAAAAACTTTTATTTTCGATGGTTTATTAATTCATAACCGTTAATAAATGATGTACTTTTACTTTGTGCTTAACTTTTTTATTTCCAATTAATAATTTTATAAATAGTTTTACAATATATGTTTATATATATATATATATATATATATACAAAATATACATATATAATACATTATAGATTATTATCATTGCAGTATGAACTGCTTATAAATTAAGTTAGTTTTAAATAAGTATTAATATTACATATATTATTTTTTACATGAAAATTGTTATTTGTTATATTTTTCAAGAAAAGGATCAATAGCTTTTACCAATGCTTGTGCATCAACAAGATGAATATGATGTGTACCTGGTATAAAATGATATCGACAATCATTGCTACTTTCTTTTAAAATATCTAAAGTATCATAATAATATTTTAAATCTTCCATATATATTTTTTTGTCAGATTGTATAACTAAATATGGACATTTTATATGTCTAGCCATTTCTAGTAATTGTTCATGGGACCAACAAGTATGAACTGGAAGAATTCTTAATCTTGGATCTCTGTTTATAAAGACTGTTCCATCAGACATTTCTGTGACACCTCTAGTCATTAATATTTTGCATGCATCTGCAGTTAAAGAATTATAAGAATTTTTAATCCATTTTTTTATAAGTTCTTCTTTTTCATAAATAGGTGGTTTATTTTCTATTTCCTCTATCGTAAGAAATTGTGCAATGGCTTTTGAAAATATTTTATTATAATATTTAATAGTCCTAGAAGGAGGTTTTAAATGATCAATGCTTATTACATAGTCTATTTCATCCGAATATAATGAAGCGTAACAGAAACATATATGAGAACCTAATGAATGTGACAACAATTTTACTTTTCCCCAACCAAAATATTTTTTTAACCTACAGATTAACAATATGTAATTGATCTCAAAATACATTTGTCCTCGAGGTAACCAAGTGGATAAACCATGACCAGGTAAATCAATTGCAAGTATTGGTCCATGTTGTTTAATCAATGGTATTAAATTATCAAAGGAAGCAGCATTATCTTGCCATCCATGAAGTGCCAAAATAGGTTGCTTATTCTTATCATTTCCCCATAGCTTTCCTTTAAACAAGATAACCTATCACATGTTTACTTATATTTAATCTATTAAAAACTTACCTGCTACTTTACCCCAGGGTACTACAATTTCTACATTACTGACATCCTTATCTATAGGTTCCACTTTACTATATATACTCCTTTGCAATACAAGATACAAATTACCTGTATTGTATTTAAAAGATTTATATATAGCAACTGTTGTCTTCAAACTACCAAAAATTCGGCAATCCATGTCTATTAAAAATTATACTGATTTACGTAAAATGACAACTGCAATAAATAATAAAAATAAAAAATTTACTCTTTCTTTGAAACTAATATTAACATGACGAAATTTTTCCAATAAATTTTATACGTTCGTAAAAAAATTGAAATTACATTTGATAATGTCATTCAGATATTTCACGTTTATATGAATTTATGTTAATAGAATTCGTGCACTGAATGTCATTATAAATTAAGAATTTTTTAATATCTTGAAAAAATCTTTAAAAATTCATCGTGCAACCTTTAAAATTACGGAATAATATAATGTTTACTTTTACAATTGTTACAAATATATATTTTATTATTACAAGATATTATTGTTTAAATGAATAGCTTAAATTTGTTAATGTTTCAAAGTAATGAAGTTTAATACCTGTTATCGTCTATATACTGCCACGACTACAAATACTGTTTAAAAGGTGCTTTATGGTAATCGATTTATTTTACTCAATAAATAGGATAAACTAATTTTGAGAATTGGTATGCCTGTATACACATATATATGAATAATATTTACATAAAACAATATTGTTTTATCCAAGTAAATTGAATTTAATATTACAAGTATCATAAAGATTTAAAAATATTTTTAAGGTATTTATTCTTTCTATTTGTTCTTTAATCATTATTATTTCAAATATCGTTGATGAAATAAAAAGAGCTTATCTAATCTAAGAAACAACTCTACTAATTAAATTATTTGTACGGGTCATAAGTCTTCCTGCAAAGTGCTATTATATTATTACTTCCAAGTATTGTTATTATTATTATTTTTTTTTTATGTAAAACAAATAAGATGGTTATTGAGATATTTTTTAATGAAAGAAAGTTTAATTATTTGTTGATAATAAAATATATCCATATATAATAATATAAATTACTCAGGAATAATTTGTTTTATGGAATGAAATTGGGATTTTATTGTCGTAGCGCCATCCTATGTTTCATTTGAGAACTATCGTTGATCCACAAGAAAAACTATGTATTCTGATTGCGTTTTAGAACGATCTTGAATAATTTCTTTCTATGTAGTATAACCGAGTATAATATTACATACGTACACAGTCTATGCTTGTTAATCCATGATAGAATTCCATTTTGACATGTTTGACATACGATCAACTGTCAAATTTTAAGAACTGTGTAGTGACTTAAAAATAATAAAATATGGAAGCAGTACCAAGATTGCCGATGATTTCTTTTTATTTAAAAGTAAGCCCAGAGCCTACCACTTTTGGACCGAAGTTAAAACAGGTACGATTTGTTTATAATTTAAATTATACAACCTTTCTAGATACTTCTGTACTAACTGTCATTTATAAAATATTCATCCGATAACGAAAAAAAAATTTATTGTTATTGTTATTGTCCATTACAGTTAATATATTTTAAAATTTGTATGTAGAGATTACTGATATCTTTATTTATCAATTAATTGAATTATTAACGATGATTTTTAATCCTAACATACTAGAAAGTATTGAAAACTTTGTTTTATCAAATTTCAGTATATACGAGATTTTTATAATGAAGATCCTGAATCATACACAAATGAAATACATCAATTGGAAAGTTTACGTACTATGGCAGTTAGACCTCCTCTTGATATGGCAGGTTGTTTGTTATTAAAAAAGTATTATTGTCAATTACATTTTCTACAAAGTAGATTTCCAATGGGAAAGGACGGTACTGCTGCTGTAACATTTACATGGTAAGAAAAAATATAAATAATCGATCATCTACTTATGTCAAAAAATAATATTTTTCTAATATTGTTTAATTAGGAGAGATACGTACGCAAATATGGTATGCTCATTGGCTAGTATACGTTTTGAAATAATATCAGTTTTATATAATATCGGCGCCATGCATACACAGTTGGGTGCACGTACTGAACGAACCACTGCAGATGGAATGAAAATGGCATGTACACACTTTCAATGTGCAGCATGGGCATTCGAACATTTAAAAAATAGTTATCCACAACCATCTGGCGTTGATTTAGCGCCAGAGCTAATGACATTTATGTATCAGCTTTGCTTGGCTCAAGCTCAAGAGTGTATATTAGAAAAAAGTATGCTTGATAATCGAAAACCAACTATTGTAGGTAAGAGAGAATATTTTTTCAGAAGAATATATTGATGATCAAAGATATCTGCGAGAATGTTTAATTTGTTCTAATAAAATTTAATATTTTATATAGCTAAAATTGCAAGACAAATTGTAGATTACTATACATCAACATTGAATACTTTAGAGCAAGGAGGTAGTGACGACGGTACCATTTCAGACACAGTTGGGACAAAAATTTATAAGGTATCGATATATTATTTATGAATTATTTCATACAATAGCACTTAGAGATTGCTGCTTGATAAAAATAATATTTCAGAGCTGGAAACGATATGTCAAATTTAAAAGAGCATATCATTTAGCAGTTACACATCTGTATCAAGGTCTTGCTGCAGAAGAGCAAAGGAAAATGGGAGAAAGAGTTGCTTTTTACAATACCGCGTTAGCTTCTCTTAACGAAGCACATTTGATTTATAGTATTGCTAAAGGATCTGTAGACGTAACAGGTGTTCCTGACGAGAGAGCTGTAGTTGAAGAAGCGCTTACATTCACAAACGATGTGATCGAAGGTAAAAGGAAAGCTGCAAAAAATGAAAATGAATTCATTTACCACGAAGAAATACCAGAAAAAGAAACACTCACTGTTATCAAGGGAGCATCTCTGGTTAAAGGAATATCTTTTAGTATAAATGATCCAGAAGTTTCAGGACCAGATATATTTGCCAGGTTAATACCTCGATGAATGTTAATAATTTATGATTCTATTATTTTTGTCAAGATTTTATATTCGAATATTTTTACAGATTAGTACCAATGAAAGTACACGAGGCAAGTTCTCTTTACTCTGAAGAAAAGGCTAAGATATTGCGTAATGTTGGATCAAAGATTGAAGAAAAAGATCTACAGTTGAATACTTTTTTGTCTTCGTTTAAATTAGATCACTTAGATTTATGGGATCCTGATGTTCAAGTTTCAGAATGGGAACTATTGCCCCTTCCCGAAGAGTTAATCGAAAGGTGTGCCGCTCTTAATGCAAAGAAAGAAATCATTCAAGATTTACTTGATATTATGGGAAAATTGACTGATACCAGTCAGGATGTTGAAACTGTATTGAAGGAAATAAAAAAGCTACTACTTGAAGAAGAGTCGAAGTGAGTGAAATTTGTGATTATAAGTATAAATTAGATTATCCGATGAAACGAATATTTAATGATACAACTATTATAACCATACACATTTCATAGGGAAAAGCAATATCAAGATGCTGTTGGCAAAAGACCACCAACCATTGTAGCAACCGACTTAACAAGAGAATGCAAGAAATATGAAGAAGCTCATAATAAAGCATTAGAAAGTAATCAAGCACTTCACAAAGCAATAACAACACATGTAAAAAATCTCAAAACACTTGCTCAACCATTAGCAGATTTAATTGCTAATGTACCATCCTTAAGTACACATTTATCAGGTAATTATTAAATGTTTAAGTATTAAAATGTTTCAGTATTTTTTGTCAATAGAGAAATTTACAATGACATATTTTTGTATAATAAATTATTAATTTTGTGTACAGATCAAAGCAGCGATAAAAGTATAAAGATCGCAGATAAATTGCATGTTCAAGAACTGAAACGTATTTTAAATAAAGTCGACGAAATGCGAAGACAAAGAAGTGATCTACATACTAAGTTAAGAGATTCGATTGCACAGGATGATCTAACACGTTTATTAGTTACAGCCACAACTGAATCAGGTTCTCTCGATCGTCTTTTTTCCGAACAACTTGGTAAACATCAGTCATTAGTTAGTATCCACGCCGATTGGTATATTCGTAATATTTAAACTATATTATCGTAAAAAATATAAAAAGATGTAAATATATGTATTTGTAATTTTAGGTAAATCTTATAGAACAAAATCTTACTGCACAGGATAATATTTTGGCAGCTTTGACAGATGCATATGCACAAACTGGAGATGTAAGAAAAATTGTGGAGGATATATTAAAACGGAGAGAATTTATGATTTCTTCTCTAATTGCATCGTATGACGCTTATGAAGATTTATTAACAAAAGCTAATAAAGGACTTGAATTTTATAGAAAATTAGAAATAAATGTTTCAAAATTGCTGCAGAGAGTAAAGAGTACGTGCAAAGTTCAAGAAGAAGAACGAGAACAAATACTTGCACAAGACAATAAGAATGTATACAACAAGACTGAAACTTCAACATTGACGAATTATGAACAAGGTCAAACGCGGAATACTAGTGGCTTGAAATTAAAAGATTATTTAAACAATAGAACGGATAATATTTCTACTCTTTCGAATCAGTATTACAATCCCCATAAAGGAATTGCAGGTCCATCACAAATGGATATACTTCCAACAACAAAATCGTATTTAAACAGTACAATTGATAATCATAGCCAACCTATAAGTTCAGTACCAGTGCAAGAAATACAAACGTCTAATATGAAATTAACTCAGCAGTATCATCCTTCCGTGTATGTAGATCCAAGAACAGCTTCTCATTATGCATATAAACCTCGCACTTCTACCGAAAACCAGGACATGAGCACAGCGATAAGTCAGAATTACGTACCAAGTAAAAAAGAGGAAACACCAAAAATATATCATCAAGTAGGCACGACTGCAGATGTAACAAGTAACGTACCATACTCTACGACCTTTTTACCAAATGAACAAGGATATTGTACACAACTTCCAGATGTACAAAATAAGTTTTCTTCTACTTCTGTGTCGCATTATAGTCAGAATAATACATTGCATTACAATGCCTATCCAATTTCTGTAGAACATGGTGAACCTATGACATCACAGGATCCCAATTTAATTAACCGTTATGGGCCTAATCAAGATAAAGCTGGTATAATAGTTCCATCAGAAGGTGCTATAGTGTCACAAATGCAATCAGTGTCACTCACAGGACATCCTGTATCTAGTACAGCAATCAGTAATACAAGGACACTTAATATACAGTCACAAATTCCTCAGAACATTGTACATCCTGAACAACAATATGTACCAAAAGACGAAGCTAAATCTGTTATTGTCTCAGAATCGAGTCACGGTATATACAGACAGAGCCAGAATGTATTATCCGCCCAAAGTAACGCAGCTATGCAAAATTACGCATATTCACAAGTTAATCAAAATAACATGCCATATGTCCAGAATTATTCCAGTGTTGGATATAATCAACAAACTCCTAGTCATAGTGCGTGTGGAACAACGGATTATGCGGCTTCAATGCCGTATGTACAAGTGCAGCAATCAAACACAGCTGTACAATCCACACAGTCTTCTACATCAGTAACACCAGCATCAAATATAAGCGAAGTTCCTGTTTCATATCCATCAGACTTGCAAAATTCCGCTACAGTTCAATACAATCAGCAAAATTATACGAGCCAACAAATACCATTAAATGCTACACTTAATTATCCAAATAATTATCAAAATTTATATCACGTTACCACTGGATTATCATATCCACAGAATCATACAGTATCTACAATATCAAACAATTATCCTTATATGAATTACACTTCCTCTTCAGAATTAATTCAAAGCCATACAAAAGCAACGACCGTACAGAGTTATTCGCAGCCATATGATTACTCGCATCAAAGACATTACACGGATTATTCACAGAATCCAAATTATGTACAACATTACAATCAGGGTTACTCTTACATGCATGGTACTCATTCCGTTAATGCAGCTTCTGTATCGTATCAAGCCGAATGTGAGTATACATCAAATTTTCGTAATTACATCAGAATTATACATGTTAATGTATTAAACTTATTACAGCACTTAACAATGTTTATCAATCGCAAGAAAGTAACGCTCGATACACCAATGCAAGTAATAACACTATGACCCATACTCCTTCTTCTCAATATTCAAATCAAGATTATCAATCTGAACTTTCAAATGAGATATATTACACAACTCCTTATGGTCTACAAATGCAAGGTCAAGGTAAATAATGTAATAAATGTACACTGTATTAATTATATAAACGTATATCTAATTGCGATCATTTAGGAGGGACTTCGACGAGAGTAGAGAACAATTACAATCAGACGTACATGCAAGCAGCTAATAATGGGACAAACACGACAAGCTCAAATCCTGTCAAACCTACAACCAAATCTGATGAGCAAAAATCTAATGTAGATCTTTTATCTGATCTTGATATTACAATAAATCATGCACCACTCGTGCCTGAAGTACGACCTCTTAATAAAATACAAGATGACAATGAAGATGCTGCTTCTGTTAAAAGTACAGATAAAAAAGAGGAAAAAGAGAATGAGTCAAAACAAGAAACATATATCCCTGAGAAATCATCTACTTATATAGAAAATAAAGAAGAGAATGAAAATCTACAAATTGTTTGGGATACATGGTATACAGATGTGCAACCAAAGAAAGATCCATTAGGAAATCCAGAGATAATGCAAAAGTTTATTAATGACGTAGAAAAATACGAGAAATTTGTAGATAGTTTACTAGTGAAAACACTCAGCGGAGCAACGAATCTCGATATCAAATGGAAGGAAGTTCAAGATTTTGAAGTAATGTTGAAACAATTTATAGAACAATTTTTTAAGTGTGACATCGATTATTATAATTATTTCATTTCAGGAACGTGAAAGTGTAAAACAATCATGCACAATCGCATTGGCTAATTCCTTGGATAATCGTGTTACTGATTGCATTCCTTACGATGTTACACGAGTACAAATATCATCGCCAGATGTATCGTCATCGTACATAAATGCTTCACACGTAGTAGAAATAACACAATGGACTCCAACAGCATTTATTATTACTCAAGCACCATTGCCTGATAAAATTCATGTATTTTGGACAATGATTTGGGAACAAGAATGCGAAGTAATAGCGTGTTTAGCATCAGATGCTCAAGTACGTAATATACATTTTGAGAAACAGTTTAAAAATATATAAGCAATAATCAATGTATTTCTTTATAGTTGAAACAGGAATTATATTGGTCAACCGACGCAGATAATGATTTTACTATTGGTAACTTCGTAATTAAGTCGAAAAAAATCGTGACTCATACTTTTTATATTCAAAGAGTTTTATCTTTATGTAATACCAAAACAAAATCTGAAAAAACAGTAGTACACATGCAGTTTCTTGTATGGCCTTCCAAGTAAGTTAAAAATTCTATGTTAATTAATTTATAATCAAAATTTATTTGTATTTTGTAATCCTTTTGTAGTGGTTTTCCAAGTAGTCCTGGAGCTTTGCTAACATTCGCAACTGACGTGATGACAGAGCAAGCGTTAAGACGTTGTTCTCCAAAACCAATTGTGGTACACTGTGTTAGCGGTGGATCATTAAGTGGCTTGTTTCTAGTAGCAGCTTCGACCGTATGCCATATACGTGCAGGTCGTGGAATAGCTGATGTACCACTTGTATTTAAAGGTCTTGTAAAATGTCGCAAGCAAGTAGTAAACAAGGAGTCATTGCTGTTCGCGTATCGAATGGTACTTTATCATGCACAAGATATTTTAATGAAACGTAAGTTATGTATCTACAAAGATGAAAAATATGTAGCATTAGAAAAATAGATAATATCTAACAATAATTATTATAATATTTTGTCAAATTATACTGACCAATATTAATTTGAGTACATTCTCGAATAATGATTTTCGTCAGATTTTATTTTTTTTATTTATGCCAGAGCATGGATATATGACAGGTCAGCGCATAATTATATGAATTTTGTTCCTTTCGAAAGTTTGCAAATCGTATATTTCTATCTTACTACTACTACTACTATTATTATTATTATTATTATTATTATTATTATTATACTAATAAATATTTTCTTTCTCGTCTTTTTTTTTTTTTTTTTTTAATACAGGAGGCATTTTATCTTCTACTCGATCTACGTTCGAAGGATTTGAAAGCCTTAAATTAAATAAGGAAAAAACCATTAGAAAAACACATCCTTCAGATGATTTTTTACATAATCTTAGTGTTGGCGGACATTCCGAAACCAAACAAAGAGGTGTGTATTTTTATTTATATAAATTTTTAGATAAAGGTGGTATATCTTTGTCTGCAATTTAATTTCTTTCTATACAAGTTCATCAAAAGTTCATTATTTATAAATATATACATATATATCTGTTCCAGCTGATGCTGTAGTATCAACACATAGCAACACTATTCAATCAATTGCAACAGATAAAACGAACGAAGCATTTGTCGATCCTTTAAGCCAGTTAGATCCGTTATGGTCTATTAGAAGATAACGTATGAAATCTTAAAAATTTTTATTTGTAAGGACGAGATTATACTAAAACGATTAATTTACATATTTATCACAATAATGGAAAGCAACATGTTAATCCTAGAGACATTTGTTTCAATACTGTGATCATAAAGCAGTTACAAAATAATTGTATAACGAAATCAACATACCTGAAATAAAAGACATTTATTGTTCAAGTATTTCTTTATCATACATAATCTAAAAAATATACAAAGTACAAATCGATGATTTAACCATTTTGTGTGTGTTTCATATTTTATATAAACATTATACATAATAAATGAATAAGCAGTATAGTTTTATATATTCAATGATGACATTTGTACAAATGCTAGACAGATGTAAGATTTCTAGTAGACAATGCATTTATTCTTGCATAATAGAATATTTCTTTAAAAAGAAATATGACTATTCAACAATTTGCAGAACATGAAAAAATATTTTCATCTGCACGATACAAACTTGTAACTTGTTTTCATTTTAAGAGTTCAAGAACTTAGTTCTTTGATCCAAAGCACGTGTAAATACTCATCAAAATTTGTTCTCAAGCACTTTTCAAGAATATTATTTTCTAGAAAATTCAGTTATATAACGATATTGAGTATATATTTACTGCCTGATATCACTGATAACTGAAAAATCCATGAACAAATATAATAGTAAGTAGAATTTGCATTATTTTGACTGTCTTTGATACAACTAATCAAGCTCCTCTGTTCCATAAATCTTTTACTTTATAAATTCGTACTAGCCAATGTTCCGTTGTGTATGCTTCTTCTAATGTGTCTAGTTCAAAATCTTTATTTCCTATCTCCATATTTCTGACTCTATCATAACCCGAAGGTTTACCTATTTAAACATGAAAAAAATATAAAACTCCAGTTAATGATAAAAAATCCATGTAATGGATAAATAAAAGATATATATTAAATTTTACCTCCTTCTGTATAAACTTGTCCAAATCTATAATAACACATTTTATACATGAGGCAATTAAGTAAAACAGGAGAACCTTCCTTATCAACTCTAAATTCTCCTGCACCATTATAATAATCCCATTCTGTTATAGACTTTCCTTTTTCCGTACTACCGCCAATACGGACCATCCATAGGAACTTGTTAATATCTATAAAAAAATTATATAATACATATTAACTTAAAAAAAAAAGAATTTTAAATATTAGTTCCGTATATTTAATTAGTTTGATAAGTACCATCTGATGAGTAACCCGTAAGTCCTCCAAAAATCACAAGAACGTAATTTACATCTAGTTCTCTCATTATTTCATATGCTTTATCTTCTGAACTTGCCATTGCCTGACCAATCCTTGATATGTGCGTATTATTCCACGTATTATTGTCTACTAAAATGGTACGATTGGCCATAGCAGTTATCTGATATCCATAATCCCACCATGACATTACTTTGGCATTCTGAAATAAAATATAATCTTATACAAACGTAATACAAAATACGAGCTTCAAATATAGCTACTTTATATTAATATTCAATTATTCTATTCTTTAACGAACTTGGAGAATATATTTTATTTGATAACTGATTTAATGAGAATTAAATTAATTAAATCTTAAATGTGTACGTTCCATTATATTATTGTCTATTTTTCAAAAGCATACCTCTGGAGTATTCATACGTAACCAATAATACGCTTCTCTAAAATCATCGAAGATCATACGACCACCATCCGGAGAACGTGCAGACAATACAATACTTGGAGAACTATAAGCTTCTGCTGTAACCCAAGTACAATGAATGGTATATGAGAAAAAAAGTATACACATTATTACCACAAAAATAGTTGCAATCTGCAAACAAAAATGGTTTCATTAAAAAATCTTGAACATATTTTTCAAAGAATAACACCAATATACTACTTGTTCGAGTATATATTATTTAGTTTAATATAATTAATAAGTACCTCACTCCTTAGTACATAGTTACTTTCAAACTTCTTTGCTCTTTTGTCAACAATTTTTCCACTATCGATTTGCTTCATATATGTAAGTAGCAAAGAAGATGCACCTATTCCACCCAAAATGCACATAACTGGAGCAAGTACTAACATCAAACGTACCATGACACCCTATTAAACATGTAAATGTATGAAGTCGTTTATTAAAGTTTATACAAATAAAAGATATAAGTTTATACTTACAGCAAAATACAAGCTAGTTATACCATACAAAATGAGGAAAATGTTGGAGTCAGTTAATTTTGAGAAGCAGAAATATAAACCTGATGGAAATAGAAATACTAATATTTGAAGATCAAAATAAAATGAACTCCATGCCGTAGGTTGATGTTCGGAAACAGATGCAATTATTGGTATATGATTCTTTGCATAAGATGGATCCAAAAGAGAATAAAAACGGCCAGTCCATGGAGATATTTTTCCTTCGAAAAAGAGAAAGTCGTTTATTTTATCTCATTATTTCTAGAATAAAATATTCTAACATATTTAAAATAAAAAATACCTGTTATCGTCAAAATGCCACCTACTACGGAAGATGTGACTATAGTAAAAATAAGAAGACCTCGAAAGAGCATTTCAAAATCATTTTGTGATAATTTACTACGTAAATAATCCACTAATGCATGAATCTGACACAATCCAAAAACTCCCAATGCCTAAAAAATTATATGTACGCGATTAAAATATATGAAAGATAAATGATGAATTATAATAATAATCTGTATACTTACTAGCATATGTTCAGAACTTTGTACAGGTTGAAAACCAACGAAAGATATTTGCATAGACAAAATAGTACCGAGACAATATAAAATGCTATAAGCTATATATATCCTATGTGAAAATCTACCAGTAACCATGAGAGTCAGTACGTGTAGTGGAATTAAATTGATTAGAAAAACATAACCACCCCACGAGGACACCATATAAAAATATGCAACTGCAGCACATGTTGCCCAACAGATTGCTCCAGTTTTTACTGCTTTGATCCACATATAATATGTGAATAACATACAAAAAATAGCTATGCCTTCGTTATCGTATGATCCTGCTACAGAACGAGATATATAACCCGGTACAACAGCAATCATAGCTGCAGCAAATAACCCGGATGCAGAATCCTTAAGGAAAACATATTTATATATATATTCACATATATATACTAAATTTTTTTAATCATATAATTTAATTTTTTCTTTATAATGTGAAAATATTTATAATATAAAATATTTTTCTTACCTTTAATTCTTTAGTTAACAAATAAGTAATAACTGTAGTAAAACTTGAAAATAGAGGTGCTAGAAATACACATATATTGCGTATATCTAATGTGATATTCAGTAGCCATGCTAAGTGATAAAGTGCTGCTGAAGTAATCATTAAACCAGGATATATTGTTCCTGTAAATAGAATTATAAGAATATATATGTATATTCTTATAAATTAATAACAAAATAAAAATAATAAAATATTATCATAATAACTTTACCTCCGATAATTCTTCCTAATGGATACCATACACGATCATCAAACCAATTATGAAAGCTATAGAATCCATTTTCTGCTAAATATTTAGTTGTGCGATAATTAAAATATGGATCAAATTCATGTATAACACTTTCAAATCTTAATACAGAAAATAAACGTGTAGCAAAAGCTGCAAAAATATTAAAAACATGTAATTTTTATTTGCATATTTAAAGAAGATATTTTTGATATATTTAAAAATTAATATACTTACATAAAACTGCTGCAAAGGAAAGTATAGTCAGCTTTAACAGTGTCTCTTGTTTCTGGGCTGACATACGCAGCCCTCTTGCTTTGATAAGAGATACCATTTTTAAATTTAATTTATATTCTTAAGTTAAAATTTAATTTATAATTATTCTTTAAAGATTACAAAATTTAATCGTGTCATATTCTTCCTGCTGTAAATAAAATAATGATATCAACTATACGCATACACACACACAGTAAATTGACCAATAAATAATATCAGAATGTTTAGTATTTAATATCTAATTAAACTACATTCTATTTAATATTTTTTACTTGTTATTCCAACATTACCTATCCACCAAACCAATAACTATAATATGTTAAATGATAAGAGGTTATAATATATGAAAAATAATTTTTGACAAAAAAAATAAATTAATGCACATTATAGATTTGTCAAATTAATTATCGTCGTAACAATAATCATATGTATATTTCAATTTTTATAAAATTTAAACCGTATTGTTTTGTACAAAAGTGACCACGTACACAAAATTACCGGCCGGCGATATCCGCATGTTAAATATTTTGATTAACGTAATAAACTTTTAGTTTACTGTAACATTATCGACAATATTATATAAATAATAATGTCAACTTACGAATGATCAGTATCAACGAAATATTGGAACCATTTAATTAACAAAAAAATCTGTCACAGTTCGAAAGAAAAAGCGTTGAGCACGATCTACAATCTTCGTGGCTACGGTCATATATGTAACGGAAATTGTAATCTAGAATCTATCAATATGTGACAATTGCATAGTTTCTCCCTAGAAGCATAAAAACATCCTCCCTAGAAGCATAATCTTTACGATTCTATTATTGTAAAATTGTATTTTAATATTTAATATTATAATACCATTATCAGTGAAAAAGAAATTGTAATGTAAATACGTAAAAGGATACTTAAGTAAAATATTCGAAATTTTAATGATCAATATATTGTTAATTAATCTATGTGGATCGATTTTAAGATATAGTTAAAAGATGAAAAAAATAATGAAAATCAATTGAATTATGTAGAAATATAAGATGCTGCGTATGATCATAAATTAAAAAAGGAAGTGAATGGAAGAAGAACAGGGTCTTTTGAGTTCTTATGTGTGCCAACACGTAGGGATTTGTTGTATTTATTTAAGTGCAATGTGCAGTATCTCTCGAATGCACAAATTTGCTCTGTTCTTACAATTATAATTTTTTATTCTTCTCGATGCATTTTTATATTAAGAAAAATTAGCTGAACTAAAATGTACATATATATTTAGTAGTGAAATATGATTTGGGTAACTATTTAGCGTGAGTGTAGAAGAAAACATGATACGTGTGTTTGTACATGCATTATATTACGTCATACTGTTGCATGCTACGTGACGTAGTAAATTGTACTGTCAGACAACCGAAGTGATTGGAAGCATTACGCATCAACGAACACACAAGCATGCGGTTAGCTCTTTTCTATCTGTCATGAAGCACTTTTTTTTTTGTTAAAAATTCATGTAATATGTGCCGATATTAAAAATTTCCGTTTACGATAAACACCCGTTTTATATAAGAACGAATGATACTTTCTATGAACGGGATTATAGCATTGTATATATATGATTATACATGTATTTGAATTCGTGAAAAATATGAACAAGTATATTTATGTTAAATAACTACATTTGACGACGCCATATCACCGTCGACTAATATGCGCAGTAATTTACCTACGTTGCACTGGTCATGTAAATAGATAATATCGCGACTTTTATGGTGCATTAATTATCTCTATATTTATTTGTCATCTTTTGAATTTGGTAAAAAAAAGAGATAGGATCACCTGTTCCAATAAATTCTTATACATATATTTGATACGTCTTTGGTGCTGTTAAGTTTTAAGTTCACATTATGAGTGCAATATGGGGGAGAAGTGAAACAGAAGAAACTAATCCAGCAATTATGCAGAGTTTAGACAGTTTGTCTATTTGCAACAGAGATATGTACAATATGAATCATTCTTCAATTGCTATTAATGCAAATACTTCAATGGAAGACTTATCGACGAAGAACAAAACTAATAAGATCGAAAGCTTCTTATTGATCGATAAACAAGAAAGATTAAAAGTTTCTAATGCTGAACAATTTATTAGGAAGTTGAATTGTATCAACAAGGATCAGAAAGTTAAAGTTGTATCCATTTTTGGAAATACAGGTGATGGAAAAAGTCATACATTGAATCAGACGTTCTTTAAAGGACGAGAAGTTTTCAAAACTTCGAATGATCAGACTTCTTGTACATTTGGTATTTGGGCAGCATTTGATCCAAATCTTAACGTAATATGCCTAGATACAGAAGGTCTGTTAGGTATTATTGTTTTTGTCTTACGAATGATTTTATTTTATTTTGTATTATTCGTTAATTTAATAAATTCTGTTAAGGAAACTACGTTTATAAACACATTGTATTGCTTGTTTTCTAAACAGGTGTTACTATTTATGAAAACGAAAGAATAAGGCTTCTTCTTAAAGTTTTGGCAATATCTGACATTGTTATATATCGAACACGTTCCGAAAGATTGAATAAGGATTTGTTTATGTTTTTGTCAACTGCTTCCAAAGCATATAGTCATCATTTTCGGATAGCCTTACAAGCAATGGGACAACGAGCAGGAATGCCAAGTTCATTAAATTCGCTAGGCCCTTGTCTAATAATTCTACAGGAAACCAGACACACCAAACCTCTGAGCAACAGTACATATAATCTCTCAGAATGACAGTAATTTCAAAGAAGAATTTTTGATTAGAAATATACAACGTATTACTGGAAAAATCCTAAAAATTTTTATTTATTTCAGATGGTTCAGAAACTGCAGAGGATATGTTGAGAACTAAATTTGGTCAAATGAGACTCGAAATAGAATCATTTAGTAAATTGAAATATGTTGGACTTCAAACATTGAACTCGTCTACCGATTACGAGCCTTTATACTTGGTTATAAAAAATGAACTTGATAATACATCGGTACGATTTGCAAGACATCCACAACTTGTATACAGTACTCTGAGACACTTAAATGATAAATTTTCTGGAGAAACTGGAAATTTCTCCAATATCATATTCCCAGACCAATATTTTAGTTGCCCGGTAAAATGTCTCAGTTGTGGTTGTAGATGTAATAATAGTATGGGTCATCTTAGAGATGGAAAACCCCACAGTAATAACGCTAGGTAATATTTATTTCTTATTGTATTATTACATTTATTTACACAATATGCTTGTAATAGCTACTTTCATGAACAGAGCAATTTTATTTACACAGGTGCAGATACCAAAATCAATATGATAATTTGATATATATATGTAAAAAATGTTATAGCAATGGGAAAGAAGTTAAAGTAACAAGTCGGATACAAACTCATAATGATAAAAGTTGGTATGGCTTAGCCGTATATGCATGGTATGGTTCCATAATAGAATGTCCTCACTGTGGTGAAATTTATAGAAGTCGACAATATTGGTATGGAAATAAGGATCCGGAAGAAGTTGCTGTTTGTACTGAAATCACTCATGTCTGGATTATGGTACATTATATCGATCATAACTGCAAAAAAATGTTGAAAATATGATTATTAAGATTATAATTTGATTTCAGCCAACAGCTTCTAATGTACCACAGAATACAGCTCAGCGTGTAGTTGATGGTATGTCTTATATAACTGAAGCAGTTACTAATGTTTCTTTACAACCTACTAAGGCAATATCTGCTTGGGTAACGGATCAAATAGCACCTTCATATTGGCGTCCTAACAATGAAATTAAATGTTGCTATAAATGTAAAACACCTTTTGGTGCAACAGATACAAAACATCATTGTCGAGCTTGTGGAGAAGGTTTTTGTGCACAGTGTTCCTCTCAAACGAAATGTGTGCCCTTCAGAAACTGGTATACACCTGTACGTGTCTGTGATGCATGTTATACCAGCTCTAATAACGAAGTCACTCAATCTGTAGAAGATGTAAATGCTAGGAAAGTGACAGAGCATGTAGTGTCTACCTTAAGTGCAGTTGGAACAGTTTTAAATTATTCCAAATGTACGTAATTTATACTTTCTCTAAATTTATATATCTAGTTTACCGAAAATAGATCTATTTCTATTTCTATATGTTTATATGAAATTTATATGAAAATATTTAATTTTTCTTCAATATTTTTAATTTACACAGCTTTCATAAAAGACACTGTTAGACCGTCCTATTGGGTACCTGATTCAGAAGTTGTTGGATGTTGTATCTGTAATCAGAAATTTTCTCCTATACTTTCTTTACATCACTGCAGAGATTGCGGACGTGGCGTATGTCAAGAATGTTCGCAACATCGTAAACCAGTACCTCACAGAGGATGGGATAAACCTGTGCGTGTATGTGATTCTTGCATTAAAATTGATTAAGTATATTTGTTCTTCATAAATACAAAGTACAAAAAAAAATCAGTTTCGAAAATGTATGCAGTCAAACCAAATAAATTGGTCAGTAATTATTTTTCTTAGATGTGCTTTTATATATTTTTAAAAATGAGTTAAAATTTTACATATAATTAGTATACTCTACAAATTTTACATTCTCTTATAAATTACATTCTATGTACTACCTCTCTTGTGCTCTATATCATTATTTAGCGCAATATTTAGTGTATTTTATTAATTTTATTGAGATTTCTTTTATTTATAAAAAAGAAATTGTATTTGTAAGTATCCACAAATGTACATACAAATTCTAATAAGCAGTCAAAATATGTACAGAAAATTCTAATGCTGAGCATTACAGTCGCCAACATAGGATATAAAATATAAAATTATACTTCACCTATGAACTGAAATAGCATGAAATTGGCCACATATCAGCTTTAGCTATATTTGTATTATATCAAATCTTGGCTATATTTAAAACAGAAAGTTAAAAAAGAAATTCAAAGGATGGTTTCTGTAAAGAGTTATAGTTACATATACAATGATTATATAAATGTAATTAAAACAAATTTGTGGTTTATTGTAGAACAAAATAAATTTCGGTTGAAAAGAAATTTTATGAAATAAGAACTTTCCATACCAAAATAGTTTAAATATATTTATTTTTCACATTTATTTTTATTTTGTCAAAAAAAATTATGATAACCTAAATTAAGTACTAGAAGTTTTAAGCTTATGAATTGACTATATATCAATGACAATACATTTTTATAAATCAGGCTGCATTATCCTAGCTTGCTTATTTTCATTTTTTATATGTTTTTTCAATAAATCCATAACTTCATTGTCAAATTCAGGTGGTGTAGGTTTAGCATTTGTAGCCCAATAAAATATATCCCAGTCATTTGATGGTAAATTAATGAGACGATCATACAATTTTAATTGAGAATCATTAAAATTATTCAAATATTTTTTAGCAAAGGTACTGAGTAAAAGACCGTTTTCTAGCATACCACGTTTACGAGATTGGTAAGTCAATCTGAAAAATAAAGTTGATATTTCAATTCAAAAATTATTAATAAATTTTTTATGTTGTACCGAACTGTATAATTAAAAAATATTACCGTGCTCTTTTAAGATCAACATTTTCTCCTTCTCGCTCTATATAAGGAGGTATATTTGGTTCGTGACCTTCCAAATGAAATATATCTCCAAAATCTTTATAATCGATATAGCTGGTTGATATGCATCTCGCTACAGTCGTACGTCTAACCTTCAGCAATAATGTGATGCAATGACATATGTTATAAATGATATGAAATTATGTTTATTTATTTAAACATTTCATTATACATACTAAAGATATTACTGGTCTCGTAGTAATATTCATTGTTATATCGTACTTATAACAGTTTACAAAAAACTGCGTATAAGAATCAAAATATACGACGATGAGAGCGCCACTCAGTAGTAAACTTGGAAAGTTTTGTCATTTAAAAATACATCAGGATATAACTATACCAACTAATTTTTTTTCCGATTAATTTAATTTTTATTTAAAGTACTCTAAGTCGTTGGAACCATTTTTTTTCGTTAATATTTATGTCGTCGATCAGTAAAATAACGAGTATATAATTCGTACTTAAGGCTGTTCATCACACCTGTTTTTATAATAGTTTACGTCAACAATGAGTAAAAGCGAAATTGTCCAACGATTTTGACAAACAAAATCTCATTTTAAAAATAAAGGTTTAAACGAGAACATAGCTTTCTCAAACCTTTGAAAAAACTTTATTTTCTTTGAAAATAATCGTTCGAAACGAAGCTCTCTCTTTGTAAACGTGACAACTTCAAAATTAATATTTTTGATATTTGTAGATTTATTTAAACTATATAAAAGTATGCGGTGTCAAATAAATTAATATTTAAACAACAATTAATTTTATTAAACATTACACGGCTCGGAAGACGTGTTAAATATAACAATTTAAAAATATTCTCTCAGATTAAAATTTTGAACTGACGGTCGTTGGCTACGTGTAACGTCAACAAAAATAAATCTTTGATTAACTTTAATTGCTACTGGATTAGTCTATCTTTGTATTCCGACGAGTGAGCATCGAAAGCTCCTCAGAATATCTTTCCTGCAAATATCAACAAAAAGTTTAAGTATATTCTTATATCATACATTTTTTAAATAATTTATACAATTTTTTATTATAAGAATGATACTAATTATTTCATTTGTATTTTTTTATTTATATTTCTTCGTTTGTATATTTTTTGTTTCAGAATTATATTATTATATTGTTATTATTTTTTATTTTCAGAAAATATCGCGAAGTAACAATAGCGTTTGCTCGTTTGCGTTTCATGACTTAAAAGATAAATATTTTAGATTATTTAAATGTATAATAAGCGAAAGTATTAATTATTTAAGTGGAGTCGTTTGGAAAGTAAAAGTTTCACGTCAATCATTTATTTCACAGAAACAAACACGTACTATTTCCATTCTACCAACAGAACTAGAGGCTACAAATGTGTACACACATACACACACATATACAAGTTTAATGTATAAATTTACTATTTCAGCAGTACACATTCGATATATTGTGTATACTTTTTTATATAAATTCGGATTCAGTCTATTCTCCAATAAGTCCAACTAATCATCAGTTGAATAGAAATTCGTTTATTCGATCTTTACAGTTGGATAACACGAAGGATTGAAATGCTAGACAGAACCAGATAGAACGAAAACTATGTTATGGTTGACGTGTCACAGTTGCTGTGATAGTATTTCGCAATTATCAATATCAATTTCCATTCGATTCAAAATGTTACGATTATTATTCATTATTGCAACATGTATTCTTTGTGCGACTCAAAATACCGGTCTCGAAAAAGTTACAGATCAAGATCTTTTGAATTTAATAAAAACTGAAAAATATGTTGTCGTACTTTTTAGTAAGTTTTATTATGTGTTTGTTATAAATAAAGTTATTACAGAAAGAAATTATGAAAACGATTATGATATAAAGTATTATTCACTATACGAATTTTCACTAGAATTAATATTGATTATATATTGCTTTTAATAAATTTCTAACATAACCAATATACTTTAATCTAATGTAATAAATTTATGTATTAATTCGTCTTTTCTACAGCAAAATCAAATTGTAAAGAATGTGATGATTTTGAAAAAGAATTATTCCATGTGCGAGAAGATTTAGTTGACAGCTTATCTGCATGGGTTGTTAAGGCGATAAACAGTCAACTTTTACATCTTTTTAGTCCGGAAAAGGAACCAGTACTTGTATTTTTCAGGCATGGAAATCCTTTGTTATATACTGGTAAGAATATGAATCTAAAAAGCTATATGATAACAAAAAAAGATATAGTATAAATGTAATTTAATGTTTCAAGTTTAATTAATATGTTATAAATAGTTACAATCGATCAGGTAGTTGATTAGGAAGTTAAAACATTATGTCAAAAAAAGTATGCTAAATGTTTTTTTTATTTCTATATAAGGTGCTGTAAACGATGAAGAGATTCTAACTGTACTTACTGAAAACAAAGAACTTGCAGTAAAAACTCTTACAGATGATACTTTTGAGCATTTAACTCAAGCAAGTAGTGGAGCTACAACTGGTGATTGGTTTATTATGTTGTATGTCATACAATTAATTTTTTTTCAGCAGTTTTATTTTAATAAATTAATAATAAATTAATGTCATTTCGAATTTTATATTTTAGTTATGCTACTGATGATGTAAATTCATTAAGAATAGGTGCAAGATGGGAAACGGTTGGTGCAAAACTTAAACATAGTGTTAATGTTGCACGTATTGATAAATATACTTCTGGTGCTGCTACAGCCAGAAGATTTAATGTTTATAATGTTCCTGAATTTATTTTGTAAGTCTATAAAAGTAGCCTTAATCAACTTATCAAATGTAATAAATTATTTATTGTTATTAATGATTTTTCTTTATATATTTATAATTTTCTATTTTCAGCTTTAGACATGGTAAAATGTATCGTTATCAAATCCCAAAATATGATGTTAATTCATTAGTTTCCTTTGCAAGGGATTGGTATAAAAATGCTCATGCTGAAAAGGTTCCAGTTCCACAGACCCCATTGTAAGTTCATTAATTAAAACAGATTTTCTAATAAATTTCATATAACTTTATTCAAATTAGTGTCATGTGAGCATGTAATTTAGTAGTGTATATTTTTTCCAGCGATGATCTCACACAAAAGATAGCAGATTTTCTTCGTGAAAATCCATGGGTTATGAAAATAGGCAGTATTACTATTGGTATATTAGTTATCATTTCTGTAGCTTCCAAGCTTAGACATAAGACAGATGTACCACAGAAGAAGGAACAATAAACACTCTTATTTTTTTTATTAATATATATATGTTATGGGTAATATATGGAAAAAAATAATTTATGATATAAAAAATGACTAGATAGTTTATTACATAATAGAAATAATGAAAGTGTTGAGATAGTAACCTCTTTTAAAATAAAATATAATAGATTGTATATATACTACATATAAAAAAGTGTCTACATAGTATAAATGATAATTATGGTATACGTGTATGGTAATAATAGGAGAAAGAATATACAATAATATTTAAATGATATCCTAAAATTACCCACAATATATAATGCATATTAAACATTTTTAATAAACATGATTTTTTAAGTTTTTCTATAGCCATAATCTGTTATGCTTAATGCTTGCCTCACTATCATGAAGACAGAACATGTTTGATCTATTATTATGTTTTTTTCTACATTTTCTCAATAAATATTCCTATACACATATTTTCTTGTGTATATTAATTAATTATAGTCAAAAATATTAATATCAGTATTTTAAATTACCAATTAATTTAAAAGTGTTAAAATTAGTTTAAAAATTAGTTAAATTCTTAAAAATTTTCAATTACAGATTGTATTGAAGTATTTGTACATTATATTTTGCAAAATCATTCTCTTCCTTAAAATGAGTTATAGTAACAACCATGAACAGGTCAATGTAATCTTAACTATCAAATGTTTGAATGTATTGTTTTGTATATAACGATAAGGAATGGTCCGTGCACACTACCATTGATAATATAATTATCTTTAAGATATCTATGAACATGAAGCATAGTTTTTGAGATTTGTACTAAATATTATCAACTGATACATTTATCCTAAATGTGGTTGATGAATTGGATAATGCCATTCTAATGCTGTTTTCAAATTTTTCTTGTATAGAGGAAAATTCCATCATATTACTCGGTTTAGATTCGATCCAAAATCCATCAAACTCATAAAAAAGATAACAATAAAACTGATGAAAAGCACGGATAGTTGGCAGAGTCTTTGATGAATTATAGATATGTGTCTTAGCAGTACCATCTTTCAATAATTTTAATGCCATACTGGTAAGGTTTATACCTACAATAGCAAATGCATAACCATAATGTGGATGGGTAGAATGAGATAAAACATGAGTTGCTGCACTAGGATATTCTTGAGCAAAATAAACAAGATTTTCTAATCCCAATATTCCCATTCCACGAAAATCTGTTTTTGGATCATCTCCCTGAAAGCCAATATTCTGCCATTGTTTTGTTACTCTAGCATCCAAAGGATCATAAGGCATAAGTAAATTCCATAATTTCAATAACAATAGTTCGTGTTCTGGATTATCAGCATCATAGGGTGTTTTCCTAAGTTCTTCACATTCAACACATAGTTGACGGTAACCCCAAATTAATTCTATGCACTTGCCAAATGATTTGGCAAAATCAGGATGGGCTGTGGGATTTACATTCTTAGCCACCAATACTGTTCTAATTGCCTCTTCTAGGATTTTACGTTCACTTTTAATGGTTATACCACGATGATTTGCAATATCATTTAAATAAATTATCAAAGTCTTGATATTAGCATTTTTTGATTGCTGTAGAGATTCCTCGATTGCAAGTGTTCTAGGAGCTCCAGAAGGTTGTCCATAACAAATTCTTTGAAGTTCACACATTTGTGTCGTTTGTCTTAAAAACCATTTTATAAACGGTCTAAAATACCAATATATCAGTGACAATATATGCTGAAGAAACATGTTTTACATCGTTTGTCAACACCATTCAAGGATAAGGTATGTATGTTAGTATTGATTCTTTTCGAAATGTTTCTTTACATTCTATAAAGAATTTTTATTTTTTGTGAGTCTTTCATTTAACATTCACTTATCAACAATAATTGATTGAAGTAATACATAACCTTTAAATTGAATAACTAAGTACAAGCTACTCTTCGTTCATAGTATCCATCGTTTTTGCTACCCCCACTTCTATCAACTTGACGTACGCAGTGAACATAAGGAATGTGTTATACGTACTTATATATTTTAAACTACAGAAGCTTATCGACTTTACAAATCAGTAAACAACTTTGCAGCGACCGCGTCTCTTGCATTATCGAATTATAATATCAACAAAACGGAAAAACAAATGATTTTTTCTAAATCATTGTTCTGTTCAGAATAAATTTCTTTGAAACAAACAACATAATATTGAGCAATTTCAAAGCGATTTTAGAATTTTTAATAATTTAATTTAATATTTAATATATCATTTTTATTTTAATATTAATATTATATTGTTTAATTTACCGTTTATTATTAGAGATATTTTATACACAAATTTTTAGGACTATAGTTAAAATGTTAATATTAATAGAAATATTAAATTAGATAATATTATATATAAACATTATGGAATCATGTAAAAGAGTCAAACTATATATGTCAAACTAAGTATGTCTTATAACATAATCAAAAGATTAGTACAAAAATGTGATAACAAGGAAAATAAAGGACAACCCTCATCTGTTACAACTATCTATGACTATTTTAAATTCTGTTCAATTTTCAAGTCACATACCACAAGCATTGATAATCGTAATTAGATAAACTCACAATCAACATAATCGATTAATTAATAAAAAATAACATTTCACAGAAAAGAATAATTTTTTTATATATCTCGTAGAATTATATTAAAAAAAAAAAAAAAAAAAAAAAAAAAAAAAAAAAAAAAAAAAAGTGTCATTGATTTGAAATCACTTGCTCATTATCACATATCCTACTCAATTTCTCTTTCCTTCTTAATAAAAGTGATCCTTTTTTCCAATAAGGAAAATGGGTACAACAAAATCATTCTAAGCAAAATTGAACAGCAATTGACTATTCCAGACTATTAAATTTTCATTTCTTCCAGGGCAAACTCCTCAGCTATACATAATATATAAATATCATGGACAAATGTTCAACTCTAACAAACTACTAAAATCATAAGTAATAGTTTAATTTCATGTGTGGATTTGAATAAAAGAGATACATAGTATATGTGTACATTTTCTATATATTCATATATAAATGCGTAATATTATCTAAGTAACGTGAATAATGTAACAAAATTTATTACCATATTTTGTTTAATTTAAAAATGTTATATATATGTTGCTTTATTTTTTTTATCTGCGTTTTCTACCACCTACTTTCATATGCATATCTCTTTTGCCTTTGCCAGCTTTTGGTTTCTTTGAACCTTTGCTTTTTTTACTTGTTACTTTCTTTCTTTTCCTACAAAATAAATATATGTTTATTCATTAAATTTTAGGATACTCTAATATATTGTAAAAACATTTTTTTTTTTTATATCTTACATTGTAGATACTGGAGATGAATCTACATTTAAAATGGTACTTTTATGACTAAGAATTTTATTTACTAAATCCTTATTTTTTTCTTTTTCATCTTTTAGATTCAATGGAATTTCTTTAGCCTTTTTCTTCAAACTTGGCAATTTTGTTAAAATTCCCTTAGCATCTTTTTCTTTTGGCAATCTATAAGTATAAAAATATATTTAAATAATATGTTCAAATAATATTTTTTCTCTAATAAAAATTTACCTCTCTTGAAATTTCCCTAGAGATGCCGTTGATTGATGTGCTACTGTTACAGCTGTAGAAAGTTGGCTTGGTTTGGGAAAGTGTTCTACAGTAGGAATACCTACTCGTGGTAATTTCACTTTTTTTGACTTAGCTATATTACGTAATCGTTGTAATTCATTTTTAGATTGTCTTTCACGTTTACTTGCACTCATAGCAGTAAATGGATCTTCTTTTGGATTATTATCATTTCCGACTTCCACAAGCCATTCTTTTTGTTCTGCTGCTTTAGTCCGTTGATAACCATACCTTGGCATCCATTTCTACAATAGTAATTATTAATGTTGTAATATTTAATTAAAACATAATCAACAATATATATATATAAAAGAAAACAAATTTATCTAATAAATGAAAGAAAGTAGTTTCAATGTTATTCTTATGATAAGTTTCTTTTAATCTCAAATATCAGAGGATAAGAAAGACATACTTGTAGTTCTTCATCCCATTTCAATTTTGTCCTATTTTTCTTATTAGTTCTTATTCCCTTTTCTTTGGCAAATTGTTGCCATTTTGTTAAAGGTTTAGGTTTTGGGATACAACGAGTTCGTGGAAGTACATATTGAGGCTTTGGCAATTGAGCAACTATTGCCTCTTCCACACGTTCGGTAGGAAGACTCCATACAGCATTAATTAGAAGTTGTACATTGTCTCTTGTTAACTGCTGTAGATAAGTACTTGAATTCGATCTATAACATTTGTGTACAAACATAATATAGGTTAATGTAAATATTCTAGATCTTACACTCCTGTATTTAAAAGTTAAATATTTTATAAAAGATATATTTATAAATGCTAAAAAATTAGAACATATATATAAAAATTAAATTAGTATTATACATTTATTTTATGAGCCTAATTACCTTAATCTTTTTACATCTAAAGTATTAGAATCAGACACGAGGAGCGAACCTAGATCAATTTCAGGCTCAACATCTTTATGAAATGTCGTATATTTTTTAGAGTCTGATTTCACCTCTTCATTTTGTAATATCGTATTAACAACGTCCATGATAATAAATAAATTTTCTTTTTTATTCAAGTATTGGTTGTTACAACTTTCAATGCACGAACATGAATGATATCCTTACCAACTTGCTAAAGTTTACTATTCCATACTCATTGAATCTACATTACCGACTAGTATAAAAAATAAGTGGATACTATTGAATCCTATATATTTTTTATTTTCTATTAATAAATATATGGGCAATGTTTTTTTTATAAACATAACACATTGCTCCGATTCTTTTTATTAATAAAATACTCTTCGTGTTTATATTCTAACACTTTAATTATGTAATTGAAATTTCATGATTTGCGTTGTTCAATCGAACTGGATGAAGGTTATGTACGCGACGCATTTCATAAGTAATGTAGTCTTAATGCAATTCTTAAATTTTGAAATATTTGTTAAATTCTTTGAAAATGCATTTTTCAATAGTAGACAAAAATAATGTACATGTTTAGTGTACATTATTACATATTTATACATATTCCTACATACACAAAAACGACATCTTATTTGTCAAGAAAAAAAGCAATAAAAACTGATTTCGTGCAAAGTGAGA
The DNA here is from genome assembly GCF_014466175.1 of Vespula pensylvanica. NCBI lineage: Eukaryota > Metazoa > Arthropoda > Insecta > Hymenoptera > Vespidae > Vespula > Vespula pensylvanica. The sequence continues at coordinate 18,292,661 of NC_057686.1, forward strand.
TGATAACGATGGGAATGCCAGATTCATATTGTGTAATTTGTAATACAAATGTTGATGTGTCTTCCTGTGTAAATATTTTTTATACATCTCTTCCTCATAACGGTGAATTACTAGCAAGCTTTGCATTACGTGAACTCAGACCAACAACCTCTAATTTACATAGCTCTTATATCTGTCCTCGCTGTTATAAATTATTTCAAATGTTAGAACAAGCACAATGGACTGTTACAAATATTCGTTGTGAGATTTTAAAAGTTTATCAGTCTGGTGAGAAGAAAAAATTTGTTAGACGCATGTTAACAAATAATACTGATTATCTTTTACATAATACTCAAATTTTGGAAGGTATTCAAACAACTAAACGAGATATAGATCAGACAATAAATGGATTGAAAAATATTGCAGATATAACTTCTACTTCATTTATGCAAGATGTTTCACTTGAACAAATTTCACAGACATTTAATGCAAATATGACTACAAATAATATTAAAAATATTGAACTGATAGATACAAAAGATATTTTTAAAGAAGAAATAGATATTGATAGCAAAAATTTGGATAATATACACTCAAATATTAGAAGCAATAATAATTGTAATATGGAATATAAAAATAGTAACAATGTAAATAAAAATATAAAGACTGAAATACATAATAAAACTATAGATTTAAATGTAAAAATCTTAGAAAATGATTTTCATAAATCTATTTTAACTAATAATAGTATAGAAGAACGAAATATCACAGAACAAGAAACATCTTATAATCAATGTAAATTCTGTACTGAATCATTCAAGACATATGATGAATTAAATGTACATTTATTGAAACATAATGATATACAATTATATCAGTGTTCTAAATGTAAGGAAGTATTTACTAGTATTTCACTTGCAAATACACATGCATCAAAAGTACATGTTGAAGATCAAGATTGTGTTAACATCTTGCCAGTCTCATATAAAAATGAAATAGGACACTTCCTTAATGATGTCTCCTTTTTTCCACAAAATAATGTAGAGACATTAAAGTCAAATACTTTTGAACATACAGAGATCAATAAAAATATATCAGAAATAAAGGATAATTCAGCATGTATTACAGGTAAGTTAAAATTAATAATTTGTCATATATATTAATAATTATTATATTAATATATCATAATGTAATTGTAATATATTATTAAACTGTCAAAAGGAAATGTATTTAATTTAATTTTTTATTATAAATATAAAAATTTTATTTTTTAGAAAATAAATTTGCTGAAAGTAATGAAATTAATTCCATGGATGAGAAAAGCAAAATCAATTTAAATTCTGCCTCTTGGAAGTCAGGAAGAATATCAAAATATAGCTTAAAGCCATTAAAATATACATGTCCTACTTGTAATAAAAAGTGGAGAACATCTGCAGAATTAAAGACACATATTAAATCTCATTCAAATATAAGACCATATATGTGTGAAAAATGTGGTCAAGCATACAAACACAAACATGCTTTAGAAATACATATTGGTATGCACAATGGAATAAATCCATTTCAATGTAGCTTTTGTAAAAAATGTTTTACCCAAAAAGGCGCATTAATGAGACATTTACCAATGCATACTGGGGAAACACCATATCAGTGTGAATTATGCGGTAAAAGATTTGTACATCATACATCATACAACATGCATGCTTTATCTCATACTGGAAAAAAATCTTATCAATGTCATGTAAGTCATCATCGATATTAATCATGTATGTGTATATAGCTTACAATGTGAAGCTTAAAGAAATTATGCAAAGTGAAATTTAATGTATTCTTTTAAGGTATGTGATTTATCACTACTTTCTACATCACATTTAAAAAGACACATGCGAGTACATACAGGCGAAAAACCATATAGCTGTATGTTATGTGGAAAACGTTTCGCAGAGCGATACAATTTACTAGCTCACCAAAAAATACATAATACATCAGAAACAACGGCAAAAGATATTGTAAAATTACAAAACATGTCAGTTTAACATTTTTAAGTATCCTTTAAATCTTTTAATTTTGTATTTATTTATAAATAAATATTAAATATTGTTTCTCACTACTATTTATGTATAGGTGCAATCAATGTAACTCATTATATCAGAAAGGACATACATGTAATGAGCATACAAAAGTACAATGCAATTCAGATAACAATATTACAACTACAGAAAATGTAAGTAATTATAATTGTAATTTACAATCGCTTGAACAATCAAAACTTTATAAATTACAAAATAAAAATCAACAGAATTTAAAGAATATTAGTTCTGATAATAATAAAACTTGGGTAGAAATAAATCAATCAAAGTTAAATTGTACTAGTAATGAAACAGAATTCGTATTATTGCAAGATTCTTTATCACAAGGTGATGCAACTCCTGTAACTATTACATTTAATGACCATAAAATGTCTGTGGGAAATAAAAATTATAATACAAGTTTAAAAATCATAATAGAATCTTCCAATGTTTCCATTCCAATTAATAATCAAGTTATAATAGATGACACACATACATAATTCATGACTATATTTATGTCATTAATATTGAAAATTGAATTTTACGTTTTTATAGATACTAAAATTTTTTAAATTGAAAATAGAACTATCGTACAAAGATGTAATATGAGACACATATAAATTGTTATATATTCTGGAAATATGTATAATTTTATAAAAAGAAGAGTTTTATAATTTTATAAAATTCTGTAATGATAAAAACATACAAATATATAACCTTGTAGAGTATATTTTACATATTTTATCTTCTTGCATTTTTACTATACTTTAAAGAAAAATGAAGATAATATATTTAAATATATGAAATATTTAATAAAAAAAAATAATCAAGATAAACAACTTATTGTCCAAAAACATATATATATTTAAATTATGTATTTTTCATTTGTACAATTGTATATTATTAAAAAAAAAAACGTATATCTTTTATTTTATAAGAATATGTTTTATTGTGTGAAATCATATTATCAGTATTAAATGTCTTAATATATGTTTAAAAATTATATATATTCTGGTTTTTGTGATGTATAAGTACAAAACATATAATTTTACAATGTAAGGTTTCTTATTTAATTTTAATTGATTCTTTAGTTCTTAATAGTAATTTAATATTTAATAAAAATGGTATTAATACAAAATATAGTTATACCAATCATTATGTATAATTATACAAATAAATTAACAAAATTGAATTTTAATATTCTTTTTAATTGCAAGTAAAATACATATTAGTGTCCTTTTTATCATACTGTTTTGCTATCTATTTCGAATATCTTTTTTCTTCTTATATTGTCAACAGATAAAGATCTGCAAAATCAATCATAAATAATAAAAATTTTAAAAGTTAAAGAGATTAATTTAAAATTAATATTAATTATAATTTTAATTATTTTTGTTTCTTAATTATTTTAATATTATTTTAAAATACTATTTTAAAATACTAGTAAAAATTTAATAGAACATTTGATTAGGAAGCATGTATCATACTCTTTCATTTTATCAATAATGCATTGAATATGATCAGGAATAGCCACTTGTAGAAGATACTTAATTTCTGGCATTTGTTCCAGATTTTGAAATAATTTCTTTGGACATGCTTTTTGAATAAAATTTTTCAAGACATTAAATGCTTCATTATAATTATCTGTTAATAACTGAAATATATAATAAACGAATTAATATAATAATATCAGTGTCCTTTGCAGAATGTTAGACGAAATTAAATATTTCAATACTGGTACATGTTGTATAGGATGGATATATATATATATATATATTACCACAAGAGAAAAAAAACCAGGATTTTTTTCATGGTGTTCTAAATATATCTTCCTTGTTTGTAAAACAAGTTCAATAAACATACGTTTTAAGTTTTCTGATTTTTGAATGTTATTATCTTCACATTGCTGCATACATAAACAAAAATTATTACTTGTAAATTAGAATATTGTTTAGTCCAATGTGAACAAAAAATACATAATATAAAAAAAATTTTTTTTCCATACTATTATAACTAATTAATTATTTTTAAAGAATGTAGAATTACTGAAATTATTAATGTATCTTCACTAGAAATAGTATCATTGGAATCATCATCAGTAAAAATCTTGTCATATTTTTTGTAATGGCAGAACAAAGTTCTTCGTTTTTTATTGTCTATAATTATATTTGATTCCTCATCTAACAAGATCTATAAATTTCCATACTAAGTATAATGTGTATATGAATGTAAGTGTGTCTATTACTTTTAAGTCATTGAATTGTCGGTACATGTCACTTTGTTCTTGAATTTTTATGAATTTTGGTAATATAATTTTACTTTCATATATTATATCGGTTGTTGTTGCTCCATAACCTTGAGGTCTAACAAACATACTATATCCAGGTAATTCTAAACTATTTATTATCTGTATAATATGTATGTATGTATATTTATAGTAAAGGCATATTCGAAGTAATATATAATTGTGTTAATAATATATAATTAGTAAATAATATATAATTTTTTTTTTTTACCTCGTCTATAATAGTTACGACAAAATTCAATATACTATTTCTGGAGTCTTCCTTTACAAATGTATTTTTGCCTATGTTAACAGCAAGCAAATCCCTTATACTATCTTGAATCCAAGTATAAATATCAAATTTATTCTCTATCTGACTTTGGTGTTGAGTAATATCATTTATAATTACCAAAATAGGTTTAACATTTAAATAACGATTGTATATTTGCATAGTTGTATGCAAGTCTGCTGGAGTTATACCAATTTTTTGTTCTGTTATCAAAGAAGCAATTTCATTCATATCTATGTAAAAATTATAATAAAAATATTTAACAAGATAATGAAAAATGAAAAAACAAAAGTAATTACATATAAAATATATTTTATAACTAACGAAATCCATAGCTATTTCCTAGCAGATCTTGGATTCCTAAAAAGTTACCAGAACAAGCTATTTCATTAAAATCTTCTCGTTTTACGAAAATAAATGACTTATCTTCATTTTCACCAGTTTTTGATTGTTTAGTAGTATACCATTTGCAATATTTTATCTTATGAAAATATAAAGATGCATGTGAAAAAATCAGTCACTTTGTTCTAATATCAAGCTAATTTACATATATATGATTTATGAAATTAAATAATGAATATTACCTTATTAGGAATTACACGTGATATATGTAAAGATAATTTTCTCTTTTTTACTCCAGATGGACCGGTCAATATTAATAGTGGTGGCCTGATTTTATCATATGCAATTACATGTGAATCTATTTTAGGAGTACTCAAATACTCTAATAAAGTCAGTTTGGTGATATTACGTGAAGTCATCAAACTTAATGATGGAGCAAATATAGTCGCTGCAGATATCTATACAAAATCAAAAATGGTTAGTTATATCTAATGCCAGGATACTTTTCTATCTTTTTTGTACCTTTTCTGTAATAGATGCTTCGACACCATCAATGAACATAATACTTGGAATAGAAAATAAAATTACATTTCTGTAATTGGGCCACTTTGTACATGCATTACCTCTAAGGTCTATTTCAAATATCGATCCTTTTAACTTTGATATTTCTAAAAGATCTATAATTTTATTAAATTTCAAATCTACGAAACGTAAACTGCATGCATCCTGCACATACAATACTCAAGTAATTATTTATACATGCAATAGAATCTGATTAAGAGAGAAAACAATTTTTACTTTTAAGAAATTTAAGCTAGATAATTTATTATATCCTAATATAATAGTCCTTAAATTGATTAAACTTTTCATATTATTACCCAATTTTTTATATCTATATGATGTTATACAATTTCCTTCTAAATTTAACTCTTTAATGTTCAAATTATCCAAATTTTCAATATATTTTATTAAATTATAAGACATATTCAAGTATTGCAAATATCTAAAAAAAATGACACAATAATAATTATATTACATATTTAATAATAAAGACATTCTTTATATTATATACTAACTTTAAATTGTGTAGTCCAAAAATAACTTCAATTTCATTGTAGGACAAATCTAATCTAACAATACTCCAAAAACTACTTAGATCACACATTTCAGTTATATGATTATTAGATAAATTTACATAAGTTAAGTACCAAGGTGGTGTAAAGTTTAATACATCTATGAGTTTATTATGTGATGCATTTAAATACATCAAATAAGGAATCCCACTTAATGGCATTAAATTTGTAAGATTGTTATATGCCAAATCAATGTATTGCAGATACCGATGATAATATAAAACAGTGATATCTGTAAGTGACTAAAAAAATATTAGCTGAATTAATATATTATAATGTATTCGTGTAATTTAGTTTAACGTTATTATTACCATCTTTCTCATAACGCATTTTGCTAAAATATAAAGTCCACATTCTGGTGATTTTGTTAAGAATGAAGATCCAAGTCCTATTAATCTATCAGAGAAAATACCATCCTTTTCTAAGTTATCAAATGAAACATCATCCATATATCTCATTTTGATAACAGGTGATTCCTCATCTTCCCATAATTGTATGTCTAAAGAATATCCACCCCAATTACTTCTAGCAATGCTTTTCTTTTTTGTGAGTAATTTGAAATCTTCTTTTTGTGAATAATTTGAATTATCCATTATTAATTATATTTTTCATTTATTGATAAAGATATAGCTTCTATTTTTTATTTAAATCACATATGTTTATAAAATATAACAGTTATTTATCATTACTAGTTTAAAAACATAAAGATTTTTTTTTTAATCAATAATGTAAATCAAATGAACATCACATTATATACAGCTTCAAGTATGTTAAGAAATTTATGAAACATAAAACTATATATATAAATATAAAATCATATATTATCTATCTTTTTATATTATCTATTTCTTATAATAACTCTTATACTTAATTAGTTGCCAATTTTTCCAGAACTGCTTTTGTTAAACGATATTGATGCCATCCCGTTTCTTCTGTTAAATTAATAGCGCCAATACTTTTATAAAACTCTTGTGCTGGGTTCCATCTGAGCACTGCAAAATCTAACCTGCAGCAATCGTTATCTTTTGCTTTCTACAATAAAGAAATTTTATTAAATTTTCATTAAAATTATGCGTACATCTTCTTTATAATAAAATAATATAAATATTCGAATATACTTCAAATAAATTTATTTAATTACACATACTTTTGCAACAGTCTTTAAAAGTTTAATGCCAATATGTTTTCTTCGAAAATTAGGTGTAATGTAAAGATCTTCCAAGTACATAGCTCTTCCACCCCATGTTGAGTAAGTATAATATGCTAATGCATAACCTATTATTTGTTGATCAACTGTTGCTACATAGCAAATAAATAAAGGATGCTTTGTATCAAACCCATCTCGTTCTAAAGCTGAAAATATATAGTATATAATATATATATTTAAAAAGAATATATTGTATAATTATTAATTTTACTTTTATAATCGATCTTTGGTTCATTAGGCATCTTCTCATAATCAGCTAGTTCCTATAACATATAAAAATAATTATGTTATCATAATGCATTTAAAAAGTAATATAAAATATAAATTTTATATTTTATTTACTTGTATTAAAGTTCTTATAGCAAAACAATCTTCACGTTTAGCTTCACGTATTTCTACTTTATCCATATCTAATTCCTAAAATAGATTCTTCATGTTTATTATAATTAAAAAATAAGATAGTATAAAATAATGCTTTACCAATAATACATTGTTTTTTATGACAAAATAAAAATAGAATTAAAAAAAAAAATTTCTAATTTAAAGAAAGGAATTAGATTCTCCAATAAAACAAATTTAAAGAAAAAGACTGTTAATTATTACTTTTTTAAATATTTTCTTAAATATTAAAAAATTAGCGTTCTAAATATTTTTAAACATATCCAAGCATGTATATATATCTCTTATCATGTCATGTGACCATATCGATAAGTACATTATTATACTTGTAAATACTGTTGTTCCTACATTTGAAAATCGCGTACCTAAAGCGACATCAGGACGTGCTATTGGTAAAATCTCTCTAGTCTTAGTATTTTTATAGTTATCCATACGCTATTAATCTTACTCATTGTGTGATATTTGGACTAGAATATTAGGTCTGTCATGCCTTCTAGTTAATATGCCAATGAGTCTAGGTATTATTTTTGACCGATTTTGACGAAGAATTGTAAAGAATCATTGTAAAGATAAAGACTTAGAAGTAGTCTATTTTATATCATTACTATCATTACTATACCACTACTATTATATTTTCAAAAATTCATTTCTCTTATCAATCGCGAACCAATCATCAAATAACATCGAGCAATGGAAACGCCATGATGCAGACATTGATTGTAGATTCGCTCTAATTGGTTATGCGCTTGCGCCCTCTGGTAGTAAGAACAATTTCACATTAAAGTCGACATTCCATTGTCAATGGTAGTAGTCCTGTGAATGCTTTGTGCTAGTGTGGTGTTAGAGAAAACGTTGCGTTGGTTAGGTTCGTTTAAAACTGTGGCTCGCGAGATAATCGTGAAAGAAAATATAATAAGAGAACAAAGAACACATCGAAAATGTCAGAAATTGACGCAAAAGTTAATATGTCGCTCGGTAAGTGGCTAGAGTCCCGAAAATCTACAGATTTTGCTGATATTCCTGGGTGAGCGTATGGCTGCATTCTTTCCTTTGCACTACACAAAATGGCGGTGAAATTGCCCGGACGTAACTACGTAATGTTTCTTTCCATTTCTTTTCAATCGAATGCAAAATCGAAAAAATACGACCTACGAGAACGAGACAATTTCTGAGCGAACACGAAGCAGATTGATTCTTTTCGCATTAAAAATATGACTTAATTATTTAATCCAATACTGGGAAACATTGCGCAACAGAAAGGTGTGTGAGAGAGAGAGAGAGTGAAATCAGATCATTTCTGATCTACTGGGCAACTCACCGAGAATGCACGAATGACTCAGCCTCTATAAAAAGCAATTTTCTGTCGTGTTTGCGTAATAAAAATTCTATTTTCGTGGATATTCCATATCTACTATTATTTTGAATTATCACTTCTACCAGGAGCATAGTTTATGTATTGATATACGAGATAACAAATATGGTCATTTTTTGTGAAGGTCATACACGAGGTGTATTTAAAAAAAATAAAAAATAAAAAAAAAACCATTATTAGTGATTATTAGCCATCATTGCAATGATTTCTCAAAGACAAAGCATCTTCTCATCAACGAAATATCGATATATCGAACTAACGCAAAATTGGAAAACCATGCAACAAGATAATTTTATCTATGCAATATAAATCCAATTTTGTTCAATGCTACACATACTAGAAGTGGCGCACAATTCACCAATGAAGTATCATATTAACTTCTTTGTAATCTTTTGTGACCAGAAGAAAGAAGAAATAATGAATTCTATATTTTTTTCGAGTATCCAAATAATATGAAATTTCACAATATAACCAACAGGGTCTCTATCTAAAGGATGATATATTTTGAAAAAAAAAAAAAAAAAAAAAAATAATAATAAATAAATAAATAAATAAAGGTTTTGTCAACTTTACTTGCAACTAAATAATAATAATTAAAAAAAAAATATCCATAGTGGTTTGTACTACATAGTTATAATAACTGATGGATGTCAAGCATTTTGTCATATTATCATTTTGTAATATTCTTCCATATAAAGACTGTCTGTGTTCTTTAATATCACATAACATGGACAATTAAAGTATCAATCTACATACAATTTTATACAAAGTTTCTGATAAGAGTGAATCTCGGTGCACAGATAATTTATCAAAAAAAGTGTCGAATGTTGTCTGAAATAGAGAGTAGAAAAGTGGAAACAACCTACAATATACAAACAATGAATTTAAATCATGCATTGCAACATGTTTAAATAGCCTTCACATTAAGCCGATACATCTCTGGAAAAAAGTAAGAATGAAATACTATGCAACTGAATTGTAAACTCCTTGGTGTTTACTGCAATATATAAGCAAATCAAAAGATACAAAAAGAATCGATGACTGGAATATTCTTCGTGGGAAACAGACAATCATGTGTCTTTAAATTGCCAAAGTTATATACGCAGAAACAAAGTTATATTACGCAGTGAATAAATTGAAGATAAACCAATATGAACCATTTACGAAGAAATATTTTGTGAAATATACGAAGAATAAATTGAAGAGTTAAATATTGGAAACAATATTATAGATCAAAATCATATTATGAATTATAATATATCCCATACATATAAATCTTGAAAAAAAGATGATAATAAAAATATATAAAGAAAGAAAGAAGAGATGATATGGATCGCTAGGACTTTCCATCATATATTGGACATGGATTATAAATACTGATCATTGTAGCTGTGTTATTTTAAAAGAGATGAAAATTGTACTACTAGTTTCTTTATTTTAACTGTAGATATACAAAGCAATATATCTTGAGCAAATTTATAATATTAAATATTTTTCTCTTTTCCATTTTTAACTTATCTATTTATAGTGATTGAAATCTATGAATAGATTCACTACAAAAAATTACAGATATATTGGATATATGATTTTACAAAAACTAAATATTTGAAAACTTGTAGCCGTAATTAGAAGCTTGTAGTCACAATTAGAAATAAATGCAAAGGAAGAAGAGAACACTCTTAGAAAAATAAAATAAAATAAATATTGTTTGTTATCTTGCATCATACTTTAGGAATTTCTAATTGGAAATTTTGACTAGTTGAAATTAAAAATAATAAAACAATTAAATCCTGCAGCTAGAATTGTATGCTCACTAAAACTTGTGAATTTTCTTCCTTTTAAGATGAGATCATTAAGATGGAGAAAAAGGAAAAAAAGAAAAAGGCTAATACAACAAATGGAAAAGCTGGTCCTAAACGCAATCGAGGGAATACACGAGGACGAAATGGACTTAGAGGCAGAGGTGCAAGAACTAAGCGTAATATTGGCACATTGAAGAAAGAACAAAAATGGCAACGTGGCCAAAATGCTAATCTACGTGGTAGTTTTACCAAAAAACGTTATAACAAGAATGGTGGAGTTGCTTCACAAAATATATTAGCTTCGAATCAAAAAGCTAATATAAGAGGAAATTTAAATGTACGCCGTGGTCGTGGAAATCGCTATGGTTTAACTCGTAGTCGAAGTAGAACGAATTTGACTTTCACAAAAGCTGGATTTTTTACTGCTAATAAAACTACACTGAAAAGAACAAACAGCGTGAATAGTGTGCGAGATCCAACTTCTGTTCACAATCGACTAGGATACCAAAGTCCAGCACAAATCGCTTATCGAAATCATGTTAAAAGAGCTAAGCAACTTCTCCTTCAGAGACAAAATCAACGGCTTAACTTCCAGAATCAATTTAGAGTATGTTACTGTATTTAATATTTTATTCAATTATTTCATGCAGTTGTGTAATTTTAAATGTTACTCTAAAAAAATATCTTATTAGATGTTACAAGCAGGAAAGTCTTCGATTTCACTACAGCAAAGACCATTGGAACGGCGTCAACAAATTTTAACATCTCAACGAAGATTTACTACTGGTGGATTACGTTCAGATCAAATTGCACGTGCTCAAAGAAGAGCTCAATATGAACAGAAACTTATGAGGATCAAGTAAGATTATTATTTTTTATTTATTAAACTGAATTAATAAATATAATATCGTGCGCGTTACTATATCTCTCATTAATATTTCTTTGTTTATTTATATATTCATATAAAAAAATAATCTTATTATTTTAAAGATATATAAATAAATCTTTTTAATTCCATCTTTTTAATTAATAAAACGTATATGTTATGTTATATGTATTTCAGCTCTGCACGAATCACACCCTCAAATGTCAATTTCATGTGCACACTAGGTAATGATTATACACCAAATACACATGAACATTCCATAAGCCTTGCACAGAACAGAAATGAAAGAAGTATGAGTGGTCTTCACCAACTGTTAAGAGGGCGTTCACCAATTACACAAACTATACAAAACTTAAACATGGTATAAATGAATAATTTATTCTTGATAATCCAAAATTAATGCAATTTTCAAATTGTTTTAATTATTTACTAATTTCTTTCAGATTGGTCGATCTCCTGTATTTGGTCGACAGCGTTCTCGGTCAAGATCACGCTCCCGTTCACGCACACGTAACGTTCCTATGTCTGATTCAGGAACTGATTTAGATGATCGTACTTTTAGTAAAATTATGTATAGTATATCTGCAAGTCTTGGCGTCACAGGACGAACCCTTAATGATAGATTTAGTTTTTAAATGCAATAAAACAAATTCATCTTACATTCAGAATTAAAGACTGGCAAATTCAGTGCACATGAGTTATAAGATTTTCAATTTTAATTATAGATGGGGAGATGTGCTGTTTTTTGCAATTTAGAAGTATAAACATCATCTAATATTAAATAAATGTCTATAATATCGATTCAGAGTTGATCGAAATAACTCTGTTATATTTAGTCTTATTTTGTCTCCAGTAATATAATGTCTTTTATTATGCTTTTTTATAAAAAAAGACAGCATTTGTTATAAAAGAATTGTTACTGTAATATATTTAAGCATAATTTCCCCTCTATTATTATTTGATTATACGTTTCGTGCGTGTATATATATATATGTATTTACGTATGTATGATATGTATGTACACATCACACACGAATATGTACACATATACGAAACTCGATAAATTACAAAATTGGATTTTTTCTTCTACAAAACATAAGATATGTTATTTGCTTTTTATTAGATAACAATGTGTATTCATATAGATACATATTTATATTATTTTGCAAATTAATTTTTTGTTTCACAAATATCTGCTTAATAAGTTATAAATGTATCTACTTTTTCTTTTTTTTTTTTTTATTTATACAGTTTTTTGACCTTACTGCAAAAAAAACAAATTAAATAAGAATTTTGTTATTAGTTTAACAAATATTGACAAAATGAAATAAACACGTTCAATACTCTATTAAAAGTGGTTTATACGTACAATTCTAAAGATAATTCCTTAAATGTTGACATCAGCTCTCCTGTTACTAATCTACATGCATAAAAAAATAAGATAACAAACAGAAATCTAATAAAGAGAAAGTCTAATGTGTATCTAAAAAAATAGATTATGAAGTTCGAAAGTCTATAATCTATTTTTGCTTTTTTGCGTGATATGACCATACATATATTTTTTTACGTATCTGTTTTCTGACCTTATCAATTACACTGCATGAAACAGTGTATTTATAATTTACAATAAAACTAGATATATACGTCATATGTCCAGAAGTCAATGCCTACTGTTTTGTTATTTTTTTGATGCAAACAAAGAATATCTATACAAGTAACTTGGAAGTGTGACAAAAGTACACATGAGAATAAGTGTGATATCAATCGTATAACATTCGTTACTTTTTTATAAACATTAACTTTTACAAACGGCATTTATTTTGATAAATTTAAATATAAATTTAATAAATTGGTTCGATTGTAATAATAATTTATATCATGTTACGTCCATCATCTTTATTAGTAGGACGACAAATTTTAAATCACTGTAATCAGGTACATTATTTTTTATAAAAATATCTATATTATTCTATAATTATTTCACAAAATCAAATACATATATTAAACTATTTCTTAAAATTAAACAGTCATACATTTGTTATTTTATTTATAGTAAAATTTATTATTTTAGTTCCTAAAAAAAAATCAGCTAATAAAACAACAATTACGATATTTGAATGTTCATGAAAATATTGCATACACTCTCCTAAAAGAAGCTGGAATTCCAACACCACCATTTGGAGTAGCTAAAACACCTGATGAAGCTGCTAAAATAGCTAAAGACCTAAAGTCACAAGATTTGGTCGTAAAAGCACAAGTACTTACCGGTGGTAGGGGGATGGGTCATTTCCAAAATACTGATGTTAGTGGAGTTGTTATGTGTGAATCGTAAGTATTTCTCCAATTATAAATCCAAAACATTTAAATAATTAATAATAATTACTTTATTATTCCATTGATATCTTTTTATCTTTAGTGTAGAACAAGTAAAGCAGGTATCAGAAATTATGATTGGAAAATTATTGATTACTAGACAAACAGGAGCTGCTGGAAGAATTTGTAATTCAGTAATGGTGACAACACGCATGTATCCACGAAAAGAATATTATCTTTCAATCATGTTGGAAACTAGTTTTAAAGTAAGTATACGATTAAGTTAAATGTAAAAATAAATAATTAAAAGAAAACATTACTTGAATAAAATAAATTGTCTACTTTTATTTATTATTAATTCATACAAAAATTATTCGTAGGGAATTGTTGTGATAGCATCTAGTCGAGGTGGAGTAAATATTGAAGAAATTGCTGCTACTGATCCTGGTGCTCTCCATTATGAACCAGTTGACATAAATAAAGGCATAACAGAAGAACAGATAAAACGTATTGTTCAGAAATTGGGTGTTAAAGGACAAGGCAAAGATATTATAACAGAAATTGTTCATAATCTTTATGAATTATTTATCGAAACAGATGCTCTACTAATTGAAATTAACCCACTTGCAGAAGATATTTGTGGTGAATGTAAGTAATGATAACAAATTGTAAACAAATTAATATTTAATTTAATATTTTTTCAGATTATGCTTTAGATTGTAAATGTAATTTTGATGATAGTGCTGAATTTAGACAGAAAGAATTATTTGCTCTGCAAGATTGGTCTCAAAAAGATCCCAACGAAGCACGAGCAAAAAAGTTTGATTTAAATTATATTCAATTAGAAGGGATTGTTGGTTGTATGGTAAATGGTGCAGGTTTAGCAATGGCAACAATGGATCTTATACATTTGCATGGTGTTAGACCAGCTAATTTTTTAGATGTAGGTGGTGGTGCTACAAAGGAAACTATTACAGAAGCATTTACAATAATAACTACAGATCCAAAGGTATGGAAAAATAATAATACATCTTATAAGATGTTATATTGCATGTAACTAAAAAATGATAATAAATAGATAATAAATAAGCATAATAAATTACCAAAATTTTTTATCCTCAGGTTTTAGCCATTTTTGTTAATATATTTGGTGGTATTATGAGATGTGATATCATTGCAGAAGGAATCATTGCAGCTACTAAAGAATTGAAAACAAATATTCCTGTAATCATTAGATTGGAGGTAATGATAAATAATAAATATGAATGAGAAGATAAATAAAATATAAATACTAATGAAATTGTTTTATTTAGGGGACTAATGTAGAAAAAGCAAAAAAAATAATATTAGATTCAAAATTGAAACTTATCTTTATAGATGATTTTTTAAAAGCAGGAGAAGTAATTGCCAAATTTGCAACTATTGTGCAACTTGCAAGATCTTTAAATTTAGATATCAATTTTATATTAAAACCAGGTGGAATAAAGTAAATTAAACAATAAGAATAAAAAAGAAGGAAATAAATTATCAAAGGTTCCTACACAAAATATAAATTTGATTCATACAACTACTTATGGTGATGAAAATTATAAACAAAATGTCGTATTTTGTTGGACAAAAAATTAAATTTTTATGAAATAAAGTAATCTGTATTATCAATGTAAAAACTTAATAAAATGGAGATTATTTTGTAATCAAAACTATATAAAAAGTTATTTATTTATTTACCTATAGAGTAAGGTAAAAACTAAATATTAATTTAGTTATAGAAATTTAATTATTCTTGAAATGTTAATGTAATCACGAGTCAATGCAATTCATTGAAAATGTATGTTATTAACAGTACATTATATTCTTGCAGTGATCATATATATTGGTTTACGTCACGTTTCAGAAAGAAACGTCAAGAAAGGCGGGGACATAATGGCGAAACCAGCATTTGGTGGCAGTCTATTGCCAACACTTTACCAAGATGGCTACAATGTTGTCTCGGACGATTTCACTCGCAGAGTGTCTTACCCGATTAAATGGTTCCAAGGTACGTTAAAACGAAAAAGAAAAGATTAATATCGTTTCGGAAGATACAGTATATTCGAGAATAGTTAAAGCTTTAACATTTTCTTACGTGTAAAGATTATAAGGACTATGTAAAAGAGGGACGATCGTCCATATTAAGCGATGTAGTCTGCTAAATTAGGCGCCAGGGTCAACCGATTTAAAGCCAAGGGTGTCGGTCTCACGTAAAATCTGATTTTCTTGAAAAAACTATGATGACAGTTATATAATTATCTTATACTATTTTCCGCATTCTTCTTTTTATCTCTTCATTATCGAGGTCAAGTTTTCTGCGCATTTGATTAAACGTAATTGAATTACTTGCGACAGAATAATAGTTCACGATTTTCTACATTTCTTATTTAAATTTCGAACATAAAAATTATATCATTTCGATATATTGATGTTTATTTATTTTTACGTATTGCTACAGTATAATTTTTTTAACACACACACACACGTATATATATATATTATATATGAATATATATAAATTATAAATATTATATAATTATATATATATATATAATTATATAATATATATATATGACTTTTGACATGAGTTGTAGATTAAAAAAAATTTATATATTTTATTTTATAAATGTAATATGATAATATTTTATTTGTACTAAACAAAAGAAGATCTGTGCCAAATTATGCAAAAGGAAAATAATGTAGTTCAATGTTAATTATCTATAGATTTATATTTAAATGGTGCCTAATATATTTATAGCTTAAAATCATCAATAATCACTCATATAATCCATGAAATGATCTAATCCTCTTAGAGAAAACAGGTTTAACATAATACTTTGTAATTATTATTAATATGTCAGATAATATATCATTTAATATTTTTTAAATATTTTTTTATTTTTCAGATTTTAGCCTGCAAAAGTAACTTAAAACAAACAATAAGAAATCTAAATGTACATGAACATATCAGTTATAGTTTACTTAATGAAGCTGGTGTACCTACTCCCAAGTTTGGTGTTGCAAAAACACCAGATGAAGCAGCAAAACTTGCAGCTAACTTGAAGACAAAAGATATTGTCTTAAAAGCTCAAGTACTTGCAGGAGGTAGAGGAAAAGGGCACTTTAAAGATTCTAGTATTAGTGGTGTAAAGATGTGTGAAACGTAAGTTCTTTATTTTATCTTTAATTTTAGTAACACAATAATATTACTATTATTATTATTATTATTATCATCATCATTATTATTTTTACATTTCAAATATTTTTGTTTCATTGATAGACCAGAAGAAGCAAAAACACTAGCAAGTCAAATGTTAGGTAAATTACTAATTACAAAACAAACTGGTGAAGGTGGTAGAATATGTAATGCCGTCATGGTAACACAACGTATGTTTCCGCGTAAAGAATATTATTTAGCAGTAATGATGGAACGTGCCTTTGGCGTAAGTAATCAAAGTTTTAAAATATTACTTATATTCACATATATAAATTTCTATTAACAAATTAAATTTTATTACGATTCAGGGTCCTGTTATAATTGCATCTAGCCAAGGTGGAGTAAATATTGAGGAAGTAGCTGCAACAAATCCTAGTGCCATAATGTACGAACCTATTGATATCAATAAAGGTATAACCAAAGAACAGGCAGAGCGTATTATCACAAAACTTGGTCTTGAAAATGTAAAAGATTATATTTCAAAAATTATCATAAATCTTTATCAAATGTTCCTTAAGAAAGATGCCCTTCTTTTAGAAGTAAATCCTCTTGCTGAAGATATCAATGGAAATTGTAAGTAATTTTATTGATGGTATTACCATCATATTATTATTGATTATATTAACATCAGTTTATTTTTATATTTTAGATTTTGCATTAGATTGCAAATGTAGATTCGATGATAATGCCGAATTCAGACAAAAAGAACTATTTGGATTAAGAGATTGGACTCAGGAGGATTCTAAAGAAGTAGAAGCAGCCAAATTTGACTTGAATTACATTGCACTCGATGGAAATATTGGTTGTATGGTTAATGGAGCTGGATTAGCTATGGCTACTATGGATATTATTAAATTACATGGAGGCGAACCTGCTAATTTTCTTGACGTTGGTGGTGGCGCAACAACCAGTGCCGTGAAAGAGGCATTTAAAATTATCACTTCTGATTCAAGAGTAAACTAACATAATTTATATGTAATAACATTATTTTTATTTTCAGATAGTATTCAATATACTATTCTTTTATAATTTACAGGTGCATGCTCTTTTAGTTAATATCTTTGGTGGTATTATGAGATGTGATGTTATTGCAGAGGGTATTATTGCTGCAACCAAGGAACTTAGTCTTAAAATTCCTGTTGTTGTTCGATTGCAGGTACAACATTGTAACGTTTAATATTTGTGTATTATAATCTTTTTCACTTAAATATTTCTTAATTATCTACAATATAAGTGTGTATAATTATAGGGAACCAATGTTGATGAGGCTAAAGCTTTGATTGCAAATGCAGGATTAAAAATTGTTCCAATTGATGACCTTGATGAAGCTGCTCGTGTCGCAGTAAAATTATCAACCATTGTTAAACTAGCACAGTCCGAAAATCTTAGTGTCAATTTTGAGATACCCGCAATTTCATAATTTTTTAATGAACAATGAATAATTTTAGTAATGAATATAAAATTTATATATCAGCAAATTATTACTGATATTTGTTCAAATATTGTCAAATGGTTTCAAAGAACGTTTGAAAGTAATATCTGTAGTAATAACTGCTCATCACTTTTATTATATGCTATTTAAAAAGTGACACTTCAAGCAATTACATTAAATCAGTTTATTAAATAATTTTATAAAATCATTTTGAAACAACTCGAAAAGAGAAAAGAACATTTATTACTTTGAAGAGATTTTTATTTAATGACGTGTTCTATTTTATAAATGGCGAACTTTATCTTTTCTTTTTTAAGACAGGCACAATTTCTCTAATAGATTAACATATGAAGATAAGTATGAATATAATTTATTGCTTACCCTTTGACAGGGTTCTGTGATTCAGTATTAAAAGTTAAGTTATGTGTCACTCACGCGTAGATATATGAACTTACTCGTGTGGTATATATCGAATTGTTCTATGAAAAATGTAGCGCATGGTTATTTATCTGAAGATTAAATTCAAAACATACCATTAGAAAATATATATGTATATATATATATATATATTAACATGTGCGTTGCATATATACGCACGTGCACGATCAAGTGTACAAATTTCTTTATTATTTTACGTTATGTTTTAGTTCTTTTTATGATTTATGAAATTATTTTTACGAATAATTTCTTATATTACAATATAATAGAACGTGTGAAATAATAGTTATATATATTTTACATATATATTGAATTTATTTTTTTACATCTGTTATACATATTTTCGAAATAGTACAGTTTGTCCATTTTTCACAAAAATACGCGCAGTGTACATCATATGTTGCTTACTTATTCACTTTATTTATGTGTAGATATTATTGAAAGTTATTAATAATATTAATTTGATAGAAGGAACAATGTTAAAATGTCTCATTTGATATAAAACCACAATAGTTTTTCTATTACAAATGCGTGTGATATTAAAGAAATAAATTCGTCAAAATAAATACGTCAAAATAAATACGTCAAATAGTTGTAGAATATATTACTTTTATTGAATTATATACACACATACATACATATGTATATAATATAACATACTGCCTAATGCCTGTTTAAAATATACGAAGTTAACATAATTTTAATCGGTTATATTGTAATGATATACACAATTATATTAAATTGATGGTAAGAATGTAAATTTGTATAAATATGTAAGTTGTTTTTCTTCATATTTTATTTTGATAGAAAATTATTATGTATGAATTACGAATTTTGTGAGTATACACTCACACGCGCACACATTATATATATGCATGCATCTAAGAAATATGGCAAATAATTTATTATGATAATATTCAAGTAAAATATAATTATAGGAAGATTAATTAAAAAATGAGATCAATTTGTTTATAATTGAATTTTGTGATTAATTTGAATATGGGTAAGAAGTGTGGATTAGTATATGAAAATTCAAACTTAAACACGTAACGTATTACTACGCCATCTAACTTTACAGATACAGAATTAAAACTTTTCTTATGTTCTTTTTTTTTTTTAACTTCAACTCGGTTGGTATATACAACTTATTTTGTGTGTGTGTGATTTAACTTGACATGTCGATAAAATCAAACCTAACAAAATGGTTACAGAGCTTCGCAATATATCTTACATAAGATTATCCCTTCTGATACTTATTGCGTTATTGACATCATACTTGGTACGTTTTAATTAGAATCATAAATTAATAGAACATTGTGAAAACATATTCAACGACATTCGCAACGAAGAATTTTTCGCTTTGGTGAATTCTCATGTATATTATTATTCTCTCTTACTCCCTATTATCTCTTTATACGTAGACAGCTTTGATTTAGCTAAATTGCCGGAAACGTTTTATTTATTATCACTTATTCTCTTCTTCATCTGTAATAATGTCTCTCGTATCATTTTTCTTCAACGTATATTTTCTTTCTTCTACCCTTGATCTTTGTGAACAATGAAATATTCAAATTTCAAAAGAAGTTAATTTTTGTGAATAGGTTAGTAATGTTTTTAACAATTTACTTCTACCACGTGTATGTGTGTATAATGAAAGAAAATATGAAATATATATAATTCAGAAATTAAATGAAAATAACGAGATTTTTAAAGTAGGGATACTGTCGTTCTTAAGATAGTATGGAAAAATTGAATTTTCCGCCACTTTGTTATTTCGATTCTTGGAAGAGTCTGAAGTCGTAGAAGAAAGAAGCGGCATTCAACGCGTATTAATGGCAATTGGTGGCAATCGTGAAGAGGCACACAGGGCGCGGCAATGTTCAGTCGATTACTTGCGTGCGTTGTTGTCGTCGTCGCCGTCGTCGTCGTCGTCGTCGTCGCTGTTCATCGTCGACAAGAGAAGTCTGTAAGAGTGAGAAGGATTCACAATGCGGTGCGTTTGTCTTGTAGTCATTCGTAGCAAGTTCTCGCTATAACAAGAGCGCGAGTTATACGATAGAGTTCGTAAACGTAAGAAAGTGCATGGTCGTGTGTAATTCTATTGTGATACGTTTGTCTACGTTCATAGTGCGGCGAGGTTATCGCGTCGATGCTGCGTAAGAATAGACCGATCAAAATTGTGTGCGCCTTCCGCACAGGGTGTGAGATCATAGTCGAAACATTATGACGGACAGTCGCCCTTGCTACGATACGAAGGATCGTCCCTTCCTTTTTCCTTGTCTTCAAACGCTATCGTCCCGCGTATCGGAGGATAAGAAAACAAGAGATGAACGTACGTGAACCGAGCTAGATTCAAAAACATTATCCTTGGTTCAAAAGTGAAAAGGTTTTAGACAGTCTATCACTTTTTCGACGGAAGTTCTCACTACGATTTCACCTCGAGTGTCGACCGATCAGCGACCATGAAGAAACAGTTTTTCAGGGTGAAACAGCTCGCCGATCAAACTTTTTCTAGGTAAATCGTTCTTTACGATTATATTTAAAGGGATAACCTCTCTTGATTGATTTATCTTCAAATCGGTTTATTTTTTTCTCCTTTTTTTTTTCTTCTTCTTTATTTCTTTCAACGAGGTGTTTTCAAGTTTTATTATTCAATTTTTTCTTTCAATAAAAAATGTAATCTACTGATAGTATTTAACAGTATTTGTTAAAAACCAATTATTGAAAACTAGTGGTACAGTAATATTATGCATTTGTTCTTTTTTTTTTCTTTTTTTTTTTTTTTAACTTCATAGTAGTGATCAATAAGATGCGTTGTATTATCTTATTGATATTGTACGTTCAAAGGTTATTGACAGACAAGAAAAGGAAAATCGAAGAGCATGCACTAAAATAAACCATGAGTCAGGATATCCCAAAAGTAGTTATTCCTGTTTAAGCTTCTTCTCTTTAGACAGACTAATGTTTTAATTTTATATATATTGATCATTTCTGATATCATCTTCTATTTATTCTTTTATTAATTTTTTTTCTTTTAAATAGAGCTGGCAAAACAGAAGTGCTTACGGATGATTTGCAAGCTGCAGACAAACATGTAGAACAGATTAGAGCAGCTCTTACTGGGCTAAGTAAAAGACTTGGTAATCCACCTAATCAAGCATTTGCACAGGAACCTGCATTTAAGGAGAAACGTTTGGTAAATATTGATTGATTAATTTAGAGAAAATTTTACTGCATTTAATTATGCGCCAAGTTATATGCATTAGTTTAATATATTATCATATATTACAAAATAGAGAGCATATAATATAAAATTTATTTATTATTTATGCTAATTTATAATTACGTAAAAATACAAAATTATTAATATAATAATATTTTGAATAATTATGTAATTGTATATAAAAATATATATTTATTTTAGAAAAAATGTCCCGAGTATATACTCGGGCAAACGATGTTGGAAAATGCAACAGAGGATGGCCTTATGGGTTTTACTCTTTTAGAATGTGGAAGGGCACAGATGTCATTAGCTAATGAAACGGTAGAACACGAAGCAAAGGTAGAACAATATGTTGCAGCTCCATTACAACATATTTTAGATACTGACATTCCAAATATATTGAAACATAAGAGAAATTTGGCACGATTAATTTTGGACATGGACAGCGCAAGAACGCGTTATCAACAAGCTAGCAAGCATAATGCTGGTAATGAATATATTTTTTAAATAACAGCGTTCAAATATCAATAAAATAGCAAGTCGTTTAGATAGTTGCAAAACTTAAAAAAGAAAGTTTTTCTATAATCCCAAAGTAATAGTAAATAAAAAAAGAAAAAGAATATTTACTTCATATTACATTATATTACATGTATGTTTGTATTACGTATGTATAGGAACTGGTGCAACAAAAGCAGACAGTTTAAGAGAAGATTTAGAAGAGGCAGAATCTAAAGTTGAACAATGCAGGGATCAGTTAGCTGCAGAAATGTTTCAATTAATGTCAAGAGAAACAGAATTAGCACAGACTATCATACAATATGTCAAACTGCAAAGAGCATATCATGAAAGTGCTTTACATTGTCTTGAAGATCTTATTCCTGGATTAGAAAGTTATATCAGTAAGTATATAGTTTTTGAATTTAGGATTACTAATATATTTGACTCTTTTGCATTGATATGTATATACGTTTTGCAGATAATAATGAAATGAAACCAGTTTATGGTTATCCTCTTGAAGAACATCTTAGAGTAACGAATAGGAAAATAGCATTACCTATACAATTGTGCGTATCTGCATTACTGCGTTTAGGTATGGAAGAAGAAGGTTTATTTAGAGTAGCTGGTGCTGCATCTAAATCTCGTAGAATTAAGCTGAGTTTAGATGCATGCTGTTTGACTTTATCAACAGCTTTAGAATACAAAGATCCTCACGTCATAGCTGGTGCATTGAAGTCTTATTTACGTGAACTTCCAGAACCTTTATTAACATTTAAGTAAGTATAATTTTTGTAATATAGGATGTTTTATAACAGTTTATTATAATTGTTATTTTATTATTTTCTTAAAAGGTTGTATCCTGAATGGATGGCTGCTGCTAAAATAACACAAAATGAAGTTAGATTACGTGCGCTCTGGGAAGTGCTGCACAAGCTCCCATCTGCAAACTTAGAAAATTTGCGATTTCTAATTAAATTCTTAGCAGTATTGAGCAAAAACCAGGATATCAATAAAATGTCACCTCAAAACATAGCAATCGTAATTGGTCCTAACTTGATTTGGAGCCCACAAGAGGATGTAAATACAATAGTGTAAGTATCCTTTTGTTATATTTTTCATGTAGTGTCTTTTAATTTACAATCGATCTATTACATTGTTATATATATGTATATACAATCGTATTATTTCAGAATGAATATGAGTACTACAAGTATCTCTAGTCTTATCGTGGATCAGTTGATAACATATGCAGATTGGTTCTTCCCAGGTGAAATAGATTTTGATCGTGACTTAGAAATTGGAATAGTCAATGGCTTGGAACCGCAAGTGATTGGTATGCGTCGTTGTGTTTCAAACAGTAGTTTGAGTGATCACGGTGAAAGTCCACCACAGGGCAGTCCAAAGCCTGCGGCTCGTCGAAAAAACAAGCCAGCACCAACACCACCAAGTGGTACAACACCTGACAAAAATGATAAAAGGTGCGATGATAAACCACCTCCAGCTCCAGATAAACCACCTAGACCTTTAATGTCAGCTACACTTAACCGGGCAACATACAAGGCACAAAAGCACGAAGTAAATACAGAATTACTGACCAGACATGAAAATAACGTAGAAAAAGCTGAAAAAAATTCAGAAACAGAAATAAAACATATAGGGTTTGAAGGAATAATAGCTCAGGTTGATATTCAACCTGCAGACAACTGCGAAAACGTTTCTGAAATGAATACTTCACAGTCTGAATTGGCTAAGAATAATATTGATACAGAAAAGTATAAACTAGATACGTTAAATGCAGAGTTGCAAAAGTCTGAAAAAAGAAATGTTCCTGTTTCTCTTGATAAAACTATAAGTAGCGTAGAAAACATTCAAAACAAGTCATCTGTAGATATTGACAATTCGGATGTTTCTTCATCAAGACCTAAGCCATTACCAACAGAAAAACCTGCTCCATCCACATTAGAAAGGAGAAGGCCAGTTGCTGCTCCTAGAAATATCACAAACATAACGCATAATACAGGTCCGATTATTTGCAAAAGATTAATACTTATATATTTTCTTTTTTATTAGAACAGTGTCATTTAACAGATAAAATTCTTATAGATGATACAGTCGAATTACGTAAGAAGTCTGATAGCAACAGTATAACGAATTTAAATGTAGGAGACAGAGGTAGTAAACCAGCAATTCCAGAACGACCTGCTGGGTTGGTTCGTCCGTCAAGCCTTATAAGACAACAGCCGCGTCAAAGTAATGAAAATTTAGACACCGAGTCAGGAGTAAGTATTTACATATGACATATATTATTCCTGTACACTTATTAACAGGGAACAGATTTGACTGACGATATGTATTTGTATGCGATAAAGATACAACAGGTATAGGTGTATTTTAAGTCAAATATATTATTTAAATTCCTTAGATAGAGTGGTTAATTTGGTGGACAAAATTTGCCATTTTTCTGTAATAATGTACTTACTACGCGAATCCAAAACAAGTATTACGACCTGGATATTGTGAAGTAGGAATATGTAAGCTATATAAATAATATTGCTTTCAGTTTTTTACAATTTGTAATGAATGAGTATTAAATTGAATATGAGCTATGAATATTATTTTTTACAATATATGACATTTATCTTGTGTTTGGATGCGATAAACGTGTCTAATAACATTAAAACTTAATTTTAACAAATCTGCAGCCCCTTACTTTGGAAAGGGCACACATGTACTCTGTGGACAAGCAACAGGTCAGTATAATACAAGTGCGTGGAAATGGCAATGTGTTCTGCAATCCAGGAGAGAGCAATGGCAACACAGCTTCGAACTTGCAGAGAAGTCCTAGTGTGGGTAGTCGACCTTCGTCTATGTCTTTGTATGGTGAACGACCAGAGAAACCTGCAAGACCAGATGTCCCAGACCAGGCAAAGGCACATGCAAGGACTAAATCTGAAGGCAACATTATCGACGTTCAAACACAAACAGAGACTGTAGTTGTGCTTAAGTCACCGCAACAACCTGTTCCAGCATCCCCAAGATTTCATCAAAGGCCTCCTAGGCCACAACCGCCACCACCTCCGCCTCCCTCGACTCGGCCTAAATCCGAACAGGAGAGTACTAATCTCTAAGAACTCGACATAAAATGGTCTTTGTAATTATCGATAAGCCATCAATGCGTCATCGATACTTTGTACGTAATGAAAGGTGTTTTCACATAACACTATGTTGTATGTGATTAAAAAACTTTCTATGAACTTTAAACGAAATGTTTATGTAACGCATAACTCTTTAAAAATATTATACCTGATTTGCATATCTAAGCTGATATTTTTTTATGGCTTATCAAATTTTATACATTTTGTTAAGAAGTCAAATATAATCTGAAAATTAGCGTAAATATAAGGAAAATAATTGAAAATTCGATCTCCTTTTAAACGCGCGTATCCAAGCGCACAAAATGCAGTGTGCACTTTAGGTAAAATATTAAAGTTATAGCTATTTGATAATATTATTACTTTTAATACAATTTTACGAACGATACGTCCATATAAAAAGGAAGTTTGACAAACCTTTGAATGTTTCAATTGGAATTGAGCCTTTGAGTGATATGCGTAACGAAATGACCGTGTTTGAAGTATACATATGTACGTTAAAAGTACGTATAAGTTATACTTGAGTTAAGCATATATACAGTAACATCTTGTACCTTAACTTATTTGCATTTTTAGATGATCATGGAATGATTAAAAAAACGATATTGTACAATATTCTATTTTTTCAATGAGGTATGAGAGAAAATTAGATTTTCTCGGAGAGTATTGTAAACGGTCAGATGTTTTCTTGTTGTTTCACAGAAAAATTTAATATCTGTGCACAAAAGATATGTATTCTTTCAAAAACATTGAAAATCACTATTAGCTTTATTTTGAGAAACATGTATAAAACTTAAGTGCAATTGGATATAGTACATATGTTTAAATATATATGCTCTTTTATTAAAAAATTTTTACGTTGTTATATCGCATTATATCATATACGGTAAATAATTATTCAGCAAATGTGATAATGTACATTTGACAATGATATAAGTATTATTTGTTATAAATTGTAACATGTTTTTATGTTATTTAAATTACTAGAAAGATTATGTTAAAATCTTGTAAAAAGTTCAATTCTTATATTTCTTGTTTTCTAGAATTATTCCATTCTAATGTCGTGCAATTATTAATTGACTATTTCAAATAATTGTGAGAGTATACGTAATATTTTTTATATCACAAACAAAAATATTGCTTTTACAATTAAATGGTATTTAATGCATTAACGCGAACGGCAGCTGGTCTTGTATTCTCTCAAAGAGACACATTTGAATCCTTATTATGTAAAAGGTATACTTCTAAGTTTCAAACGCAATATGTAATCAGTTTTTTATTATAAGATTGTTATGGAAGTAACGCAAATGACAAATCATGCATTTACCTAAGGAGTGCTTAGGCTGTGAATGTAATGGATTATTAAAGGATTTATTTGTATATAAATAAAAAGTTTCCTTATCAAAATAATCGGAGTATAATGGTGATGATGATGATCGCAATAGTAATAATAATAAGAAGAAGAACAAGAATAATAACAATTGCTAAACAATATAAATGTTACCAAAATATTATTAACACGTTAAATTTATTCACGTAGTTAAAGAATATTATCATTACTACAGCACAACTTACTTATACACATAATCATTTTATTAAAGAATAGCTACCACTTTTTCATCTGCAACATCTTTTGGTTTCATACCATCGTTATCTTCCATAGATTCAGCCCCCACGGAAAGTAAATATCTGATTACATCTACGTGTCCGCATGATGCTGCATAATGTAAAGGTGTTTGACCATCAATATCTCTGGAGTTAACATTTGCACCGTGTTGAATTAAGTATTCAATGATTGCAACGTGTCCGCGATCTGCTGCCCAGTGTATCGGTAACAAACCATCTTCGTCCAATATATTTGTCAATGTAGAATTTTTTAGTAAAATTTCTTGTACTTTCTCTTTATGACCTTCTTTTACCCAATCAAGAAACGTTTTATCCGTATCAAGTAACTCTTTCTCTGTATTAGGCAACCTACTAACTGTGGTCCACGCACGGGATTCCGTTGCCACATCTGTTTCCCAAGTAGGATTTATTTTGGTTAACGCACATATATAATTATTCATTGCAGTTTCCTGATCCATTTCACCAAGACTTTTCCATGCTTCCCATTTTTGCTTCGCTTGCACTTGATACCAATTCGGTTTGGAAATGTTACAAGGTCCAACGGTAGCTTGTTTGTACATACTATATAAATTAAGTAGTTGTTCAGAATCTAGTTCTGATGCTACGGTTTGTACATATTTTGTTGCTTTGTCAAATGTTTTTTCTAGATCAGTTATATCGAAATCATTATTTTCAGCCATGATCGATAGATATGTAATAATGAATTCCTTCAATTTCTTTTAATCAAAATTTGAATTCTCTTACTTTTATATTGTAATTATCTATTATATGAAATGGTTGTTGCAACACTGTATCATACGCTTTTTTATCAATAAATTCGACAAAGCCGTATCCTTTACTAAGCCCTGTTTTCTTGCTAAAAGTTACAAACGCATTATACGTATACCCATATTTATTAAAATACGCTTTAAGTTCATGTTGACTTACAGTCCATGGCAAGTTAAAAACAAATATCTTATATATTTTACGTGCATTACCCATGATATTAAAAAATAACTCAAGTAGCTTTTTGTATATCTAGCAAGTGGATAGTGTGATCTTGCATCAATTCATGTATATTAATATCCGAATCTGTTCCAAGAGTAGAAAGTGATATTTGATTACATGTAAGACCCCACTTAGTTAATAAATGTTCGATAGACCAATCGGCGCTACGCTCTTGATAAGTACATAGAAATTTTGCATTTGGATTCTTTTCTAACAGAAAAGCTACGGTGACAACTATATCTTCAAACAACGTAGGTTCGTAAAAACAGTCAGATCCAAGAATTAAATCTAATGGACCGATGGTAAATAAACTAGAGAGAAATAAACCCCACGTAATTCCGACTATTCTAACTTGAGATAAAATGCCATTTAATTCGCAGCTTCTTTTAATGTGTTGCAAGCTTCTTGGCAAATTAGCAGAGTCGCTTAAAGTTACAACGGCGCCGCATTTACTGGCCAAAATACCGGGAAGAGCAGTACCAGAACCCAATTCCAAAACTCTCTTTCCGATGAGCTCCTCTCTATGCTCCCACAAAAACCAGGCAAGAACTGGTGCAGAGGGCCAAGTGTAATAACTGTAATTTGCTTGCAGTAACTATAATGAAATAAAATGACATGTAATTATAGAATCTAAACACGTTGAAGACATATTAGAACGATTATATTATTTCATATTTATTTGGATATTATTTCAATTAAATTGATTTAAAAAAGGATTACATAAAGTTATCATCGTACCGTTCTAACCAAACAAAGTACGTAATACCGGTAGCGAAAAAGAAATTTATTAACATCATCGATATAATATCGATAGAAATTCTCATTGGGAAAGGAATTTCTTACCTCTGGTATATAAATTTCTAAACTTTCGTCGTTCTGTACACTCTCGTGTATTTTTCGCGATCGGAAGAGAAATTTTTTTACTTGTTCAGAAGCGATTCCATCGGACATTAGGCCGTGCGTGGGTGGACTCGTATCGAGCGAAATACTTCCTTCTAAACCTGGCATTACTAACAAACTAAATTCGAATTAATTATATTTTATTTTCAACATAATTATCGAGTGATTAGTGTACATCCAATTTTTAATGCGATGCACAGAAAGGGACGTAGTCGGTACAATAAATATAGTCTCTCTCTTGTCGAGAGTTGTTTTCGTTTGTGAGGCAACGTTGACTAAACCACACGAGTAGGAAATTTAAATTTTATCGTGCCTCATGTTTTCCTTTATTCTCTTCCTTCTCATCGGTTTTATTATTATTATTTCTTTTTTTTAATTTTTAACAGATGTTATTAGATACTTATATTAATCGATATATTAATCTTACGATATTTGACAGACAATTACGTATCCGCATTTAAGTCACGATGCTCGGCACTCGAAGCTTAAATTCTTTGCTTTTAAATTTAGTGCTTAGCGATTTGACAGTTTAGAAATCGAAATGACATTTATATTGGAAATTAATTTTCATACGAGTTTCATGTACCGTAAATCATAATAAAAATACATTTAATCGGACCTTCATTTGGGGACATTTTTATGAAGTAACGATCTTGCTCGTCGCGAATTTTATTGTTAGTACTTCGTCTTGATATATATATATATATATGTCATTGATTTAATAATGATAATTATTAAAATTTCGATAGCGATGTGATTAATTTATTTTGGAACAATTAGTGCATCTGATTACATGGGCCTCGATACCTTGGTACAGCACTGTTACGCACCTTTTGATTAAAGATGGAGGAGGCGAGTAACGAGAAGTTCTTGTCGAGAAGACGTTCCGCTGTAATTAAATCTTTTAAAGTGAAGGATGAACGAGTCGCAACTTTCAAAAAGGTACATTTTATACTTTACATCGTGTATCGTGCATTGCGTTATTTCTTAAAATTGTTTTTCGAATATTATTCATTCGCCCGGCTGCTCCTTTCAAATCGAAGTGTTGTAAACAAATCACTGCAAAGAATGACAGGCGTCAATTTTAGGTGGCTGCGATTCTGCAAAAACCTGAAATTGACAGAACGGCGGAGGAGGTGGATATACTCGTCTCTTGTAGTGACGTAGTCAAGGAGGTTAATTTAAGGTATGGCCATTTTGTAAAATCTCGATTGCGTTGATATATCTAATTATGGCATAAAATATCTTCTTCCAATTACACGACGTTATGACGCAATTATAAGCACGTTTTTGTTGTATTTTAGCATAGTTTTATATCGAGTAAAGAGTCTAAATTCAAATGAAATAAATGACAAAAGGAAGTATATAGCGAAAATATAGTATAGATATATTCGTAAAATGGATATATTTATGATCATACAATTTTTAATAGAATTTCTATGTAATTTTGTAGACAAGAGAAAAGGGATAGGGTTAAAGCAAGATTGGAAGAAATTGAAGACGTACCGGAGATTTTGGAAGAAAAATGTATTAGGTTGGCTGCTGCTATTAGCAGAGCTACTTCTCTTGCTGTTTATACCGGTGCTGGTATCAGTACAGCGGCGTCTATACCCGATTACAGAGGAACGAACGGCGTATGGACCAGGATGCAACAGGGAAAGGATATTGGGTAAAGTTATTTCCAAACGATATACTAAATAATAGATTTTATAACGATCATGGTTCGTTTCATGACGATCAATCGTTTATAGGAACCACGATTTGAGTCAAGCCGAGCCAACGTTAACCCATATGGCTCTGTATGCCTTATATAAGGCGCGCGTGTTGAAACACATAGTATCGCAGAATTGCGACGGACTTCATTTGCGTAGTGGTATACCACGTACTCTCTTATCCGAAGTTCATGGGAATATGTACGTCGAAGTTTGTAGAACTTGTAAACCGTCTAGAGAATATTGGAGGATTTTTGATGTTACGGAGAGAACAGCTAGATATTCGCATGGAACAGGTAGATCATGCCACAAATGTAATTCCATTTTGCAAGATTCTATAGTTCACTTCGGCGAAAGAGGAAATTTGCCATGGCCGATTAATTGGAACGGTGCTACACGAGCTGCCAAACAAGCCGACGTGATATTATGTTTGGGTTCTAGTCTTAAAGTTTTGAAAAAATATCCGTGGCTATGGCAGATGGATAGACCGGTACACAAACGTCCTTCATTGTACATCGTAAATTTACAATGGACTCCGAAAGACGAAAACGCTGTTTTGAAGATAAATGGAAAGTGTGACGAAGTTATGAAAAAAATCATGACTCACTTAGGATTGGATATACCACAATACAATCGTGCAAAAGACCCGATATTTTTTCATGCTATAAGACTGCAGACCAGTGAATTACCGACGACGACCCAGCCTTGCTTGGAGGAGCCCGTAGCAGCGACTGTGAAAAAGTCCCCTCGCCAAAGTACCGAACAATCTATCGAGGATGCCGTACCAGAAACTAAAGAAACAGAAGACTGTATCTCTCCTATAAGCGTAACCGATTCTATGACTGCCTACTCCGCACCTTTCTTTACTGCATTACCTTTTTTATCTATGGGATTACCTTTCCCTCCTATGTACATGTATCCTCAGTTAACCCCGTTGTTTTATTATCCATTCATACAAATACCCAATGTTACGACAGAGACACCAAAACCCAAACCAGCTTGTTCATTTTGTATGGAACACGAAGGCTCCCTCACTTGCCTCTACTATCAGCGCGACGGAGACGATCCCGTATCTTTAGAGACGGAAAATGAACATATACAGGAAGCGGAGCAATTAGTTATCGCCGACGCACCATTGGCATCTGCAAAAAATCCTGGATGGTTTGGGAAAGGGTATCGCAAAGGTATGAAAAAGAAGCGGTAGCATCCACTCGTAACAAAACGGCACGTAACGATTCCCCTTTTTATTATTATTGTACGCTAATCAGCTAATGAATATTACAATGGCGTACTTAAGTATTTAAAGTCTTCATATCGTAAAAAAATATACTTATAGACATTTTTCAATGTAGCAATTCCGTTCGTATGTTCAACGCATGAATAGATTTGTCGAGATTATCAGTCAGTTTTAAAATCATAGATAGACGCAATCTTTGAGATTGCTTTTCATGTTCTTATTAATAAGAAATCGTAGTCATCTATAGATGATCGAAATCGATGCCGAGAAATCATTTTATTATCGATATCGGTTATTTGATTCTTTCGCGTTAAGTAGAGATTTTGAATAACGAATTCTATTTTATCAATCGAATTTGACAACTATTTCTAAGCACTGTATTATTATTTATATTTTTATTTTACGATTTTATTTTTTACTACAAGATAAGAAAACGAAAATATGATTATCATTGTTTTCAAGTTCGATGTTATATGGTATAATTTTTCATTAGCGACACATTGAGAAACGGCAAGAATTTGTTGAACTAGTCCTCGATGCATTTTATGTTATTTTTAAATTATTTCTCGTATTGCATGAAGAATATTTAGAAATTCAAATAACACAAATCAAAATGGATCTTTGGATGAGGATCGAACAAATTTCGAAAGCATAACATGCGAATTAATTTACTTTGATAAAAGAAACAAAAGCGCTAACTCCTCGAATATATATATATGTGTGTGTGTGTGTGTATACGTATGTGTTGTGTATATATATATATATACACACACCGGACTAATTCCAATGTACGAGTAATTTTACATTGGAGCATATAATACGATATATATCGTTCTTTTCTGATTGATTTTATATCTACTTTATATCACATGTAATTTAAATTATTATTGTTATTTATAAGAGAATGATCGTTGTGTATTTTACATTGTATAAAAATCAGTATTTATCTCGTCGTCCATCTCGATGAATTTTCGATGAATTTTAAAAATTTTTTGTTCGTTAAAAAGAAATTATTTTTTTTAATCGTTCCTCGATATCGTCGTGCATTAAAAAGCACATATCGCGTCAGCATAGTTCCGTCGATACGAAGTATTATTAGTATATTTACATACGTAATTTATAAAGATACCATCGAGGGGCAAGGGAAAGCAGCGTATGTATTGTAAATACTTTTTTTTAGTACGTTTTTCTTTTTTCTTTCTTTCAATGAATTTAATTTATTTTGATTTTACGCTCTATGATATTCGCGAACATGTATTGCGCAATAAGATTGTGGCGATAAGCCATTTCCTATCTTTGTACTTCGTTGTCGAAACACGGAGCATATATCAAGAGAGTTCCGCATTAGATTTTAAACTTCTCAATTTCTCAAAATCCTATTTTTTTACCGCTGAGCTCGCACGATCAAATTGCGTGACGGCAAGCATGCGATTTACGTTGTACATTTTGTGTATATTTTAATATATATATAACATTTTTGTCTCTTATGTGTATAATTATCACTCGATTACAGATATAAAATATAAGAAAATGTAAAGGGGATCGCGTCTAACTTTTAGTCAGATAAGACTTTCGACGATAAGCTTTATAATAGCAAGCGCGATCTATCCTCTCTCGACTCGATCGATCTCAAGCGAAATAAAAGGGACAGATTACGCGCTTTTGGAAGGCTACGGCAACGATACGATGTGGGATGGTGGTCCCGCATGTTGCGTCGTGCCACGAGACAATCGATATACGTACGGAGTCGTCGGTAAGCGAGGAGTGGTCTGTAAGGGGAGAGAGAGATTAATAGACTGCTACGAACGAAACATTTGGGTTTTACGAGAGACGAGACGTCAGTCGGTGACCTTGCTCGAGTCGAATTCTGACTCATCTTTGAATATCCGAAATAAACAAGATCTTTATTTCTTCTTTGTATGCCTCTATTGCTCGTAGCTATGCTTTAGGTGAATGGAAACAAAAGAATGTAAACGAATGTATATATATTTACATTCTTTTCATCGGAAACAAAGATGATTGGTAAGGTAAAGTATACGCAGTCGCCATATTGGAACTTTGAAAACCCCTCGTACCAGGAGCGTGTATAAGGGGCTTGGGAGCTTTAAAATCATTACTCCGGCACTGAGTAAAGGAGAAGAAAATACCGCGAAGGGGGGAAGAGAGAAAGAGAGCAAATACGAAGCGTGGATAAATGCATGCGATCTCGTCAATAGGTAAGAGAGAGAGAGAGAGAGAGAGAGAGAGAGAGGAGAGGTCGATGTAAAAAAAGAGACTGAGAAAGTGGTTGGTACATACACGACAAGTATATGGACGCGCGCGCGTGCACACGCACACTCTTTCGCGTATGCCTTCTCTCCCTCTCACCTTTATCGTGCTTTGCCCTCGACGAATCTCGCGCGAGGAACGAGATCCACCCGGGAGACTAATTTCCGTCGCCATTGTCGTCATCTAAGGGAGTCTCGTACAATCGACATTCTCGAAAATGTAAACTCTCGAGTAAGTTGATTAGTAAGAAAATAAGAAAAAACAGTAGGAAATAAGTCGCATGCAAGGTAGTATAAGGTTTACTAAGGTGCGGCGCCCCCGCACGGGACGTCGTCGCGCGCTGCAAATCTGGCTTTAAACGTGGAGACGACCGACGACGACGGTAACGACGACGACGACGACGACGACGACGACGACAGCCACGAAGACGAAGACGAAGACGACGACGTCGACGAAGACGAAGACGAAGACGAAAACGACGACGACGACGACGACAAAGACGACGAAGACGAAGTTGAAGAGGAAAACGGCGGGAGCAGCGGTGGCTGCGACGCCGAGGAAGAAGAAGAGGAAGAAGAAGAAGAAGCAAAGTTGGACGAGGTGGAGGAGGAGGAGAAAAGAACGAGGAAGCTCGGAGGAACGAAGCTCGAAGGAAGGAAGAACGTCGACGTGAAGGAACGAGGATCGTACCGGTGAGTGAACTTGCGTCTAGCGTAGCGCTTTGGTTTTTATGTTGCGTGTATATGAGAAAGGGGGAGAGAGAGAGAGAGAAAGAGAGAAAGAAAGGGAATGAAAGATGGAAAAGCGAAGAGGACGCAGGGTCGTTCGAGACGATGCGTGCCCTTTGTGTGCGAGGAGTACTGATTGAACGACATAGAGGGAGAAAGAGAGAGAAAGAGAGAGAGAGAGAGAGAAAGAGAGAGAGAGAGAGAGGAATAAGAGTAGGAAAGATAGGTTCGAGGGAAGGTCCACGTTTCGTTTCCATGGTGATCATCCGCAACGTCACCCTACGCTTTAGTACGCGAACTCGACGCCACGGACGACATTGTACGCGAACCTTTGGGTTCGACGAGTCGAGCAACGAAACGGGATCGTCGATGTTGGATGCTGCCGATACCAGTCGTCCGTCTTTCTGTCTCGCCAACGGCTGCTTCTCGATTTGCCTTCCCTTTTGCTCGTCCTGTCATACAGGAGGGCGTGCATCAAGGAAAGAGGGAGAATATGAAAAGCCGCGGAAGGGTCCAACGGTTTTTACCTGTAGTTTTTCGGCGCTTTCTTCTTTCGAAACGCGATCCGGATTCGCGAACAAAGTATTTTTCTAAGTATAAAAGGAATACCGGAACGTCGATATTACGACGTTGAGTTATTTTACGAGGAAACTAAACCGGTACATCCTTCTGAATTTTCTCGTTCCGCTCTTACTGGCTTCGTCCAACGAGATTTGTTCGTTTTTCGATTCTAACCTCGAAAATATTGTTACGGATTTCGGAACGAATTTTATTCTACGCGATCGATATTCGAAGAACGACGAGGACTCGTATGATGTTTCTTTGTTTTTATTTCGTTCGTTGCGATGTTCTAGTTTACGATCGGAAAAGTAATTACGAACGATTGCGATCTTTGTTCGAACGTCGTCTTGTTGTTATCTGTTTTTATACTCTCTCTCTCTCTCTCTTTGTTATTCTTTCCCTTAGATATAATTGATGATAATTAGTTGTATCGTTTGGCTCCTACAGAGTCGACCGAGAAACGTACGCGGACGAGTTTAGGTTAACCTCTCCGCGCGTTCAAGAGCACTCCTTTAACTCGCATAAATTACCGCGTACATTTCTCGGTTAGAGTTTCTCGTTCGATACTATGAAAAGGTCGGAGAAAAAGAAGATACGCGTTAGCAGTCGCCGTTACATGTCAGTAGGTTAGATTAATGAAGCTTATCACGAACACTTGAAAACGTAACAGCAGGGTGAATACTCTATTTTTAAAACGCTTGAGAAAAAATACAGATGCCATAGAAAGCTTTGGAAAGTTTACGTTTCATATTTTATCGATACGCGTTTTGTTTTTTATCTCTTCGATAGTTTATTCGAAGAATATACTTGTTTTACTTATTGAAATAATTCGACTGATCGATATAATTAAAAGCGATCGTCGATTATTCTCTCCTTTCGATCGTTTCCCTTAATAAGTTTCGCTTTCCTTTAACAGAATCAAAATCTAATACACACGCGTTGGAGGAGCTAGAGGAGAGATCTGCGAATCGTACTTTTAGCAATACGACGTATCCTTTGTTCGTTGGTAACTCAAGCTTAGAATACATAACGATACAAGAATCGTGTATCACGATAGGCCATCTTAAAGTCATCGAACGGTTTCCTCATTACGTATTCTCGATGCAGGCGTAGGTAGTCGCACGTGTAGTCACTGGATATTACAGCCTCCTCCATCTCGAAGAAGTCAAACAGAGACCCGATGGTAAAAATATATGAGAAGATCGACGAGCCGGTTTTTTATCGCTAAGAAGGGCGTAATTTGTGAGAAATTAAAAGCACGGTATCGCGTCGAAATATTTAGAGCGACGTACTTGCTACGTATCACGGGGGAGAAGGCGGAGAGAGAGAGAGAGAGAGAGAGAGAGAGAGAGAGAGAGAGAGAGAGAGAAGCGGAGAATCCGTATTCTTTTTCTTGATTCCGTACAGCGTTATCTAATCTGCTCTATTTACTCTTCGTATCTCGGTCGTACAAATCCTTGAGGGACACTCCATTGTTGGTTCTGTACAGTGCACGCACTCGTAGATTACGCGTTTCGTAACGGATCTCCGATTCGATCTTCGAAACGAAATGAACGGAAAAGTGAAAAGTCGATAGACAATTTTGCACCTGGAAGAAAACGTTTCTAAAAAGAAAACAATTTTCGTACGACGTAAGAGGATCGAAAGAAGAAGCGAAAGAAGAATTTGAAAGAACGCGCGGCTGGGGAAGAGGGCGCAAGCGTTCGTTGGGGTAGATGCGAGCGCGACTAGCGGCGGCGATTGGTAGCTCGACGCTCGGTCTACGATAGCCGCAGTCGGCGGCTTCGCGTCTGCGTTCGTCGTTCGTGCTCGTAAAAGAAGAGTGCTCACGAGTTTCTTCCGCGTCCGTAGCGCGCCGCAAGCAAGCAAGAGGCACAGACGCGAAACCGAAACGAGGAAGAGAGTACGTGTTGGCGGAGTAGTCGCGGTCGTTAACCGCGAGTATGTCTTCTTCGTCGTCGTCATTATTGTTTTCGCCGATAATCGCGTTTCCCTTATCGTCCTCGCGATCGATAAAGATATTTCAACGTTCGACGTAGCGATCGAGGTGAAGTGAAGTCTAAGAGAAAAGGGAGAGCGAGAGAGAGAGAGAGAGAGAGAGAAGGAGATAAAGAGAGAAAGAGAAAGAAAGATACAATAACGGAAACGAGGAAGAGAGGTCGGAGAATCACGCGCGCGCGCGCGCGCGCGCTATACCACGAAGAAGAGGAAAGGGAAGGTACGAGTCGGTGGTGGTGACGACGCGTCTCGAGCGACGTCCTTCGCGAGGACACTCGGCGGCGGCGGCGTCGTCGTCGTCGTCGTGTAGCAATAGCTGTAGTAGTAGTAGAGTAGTAGTAGTAGCAGTAGCCGCTGGTATAATATAATCCTGGTGGCAGGAGGAAAGGAGAGGAGAGAAGAGTAATCGCTGTCGAAACGGAATCGTCGCGCGTTCGGATCTCTCTTTCTCTCTTTGCTCGACGGAGCAATGGCGCGGGGCTTTAGCTGCCGCGAAGAGACGACGACGTGTGCGCGCTTATCGGATGTCGATTATCGTCGGTGATCGGTCGTCGTTGACGAAAAAATCTTCTCCTCTTCCTTCTCCTTTGGTATGGTGTTAGCGACGAGGGAAAAGATTCGCGCGGAAGAACACCGCCGGTCGGACGAGCATCATCCTCCTCCTCGTCATCACTGTCATCACTGGCAGCAACAGCAGCGACAGCAGGAGCGTCAGCGTAGATCAGCCTATCACCAGCAGTGTTACAAACGTTTGCGGAAGAACGAGTACGAGGACGACGAGGACGACGAGGACGACGGTGACGACGACGACGACGGCGGCGGCGGCGGCGGCGGCGGCGGCTGCGACGGCGGCGGCGGAGGCGGAGACGACGGTGACGGAGGCGGCAACGGTGGCAGCAGCTACGACGGTTGTTGTTCTTGGATACGAGCCGTGGTGTCGTGGTGAAGCCGTCATGAGACGTATCAGCGGTAAGCCGATTCGATTTCACTACGGACGAGAAACCGCGAGTCTCGAGAACGAGGAGGAGCAGGAGGAGAAGAAGAAGAATAAGCAACTTCTTTTTTTCCACGATCGTTTGGATCTTCGATCTTCGAACGATCGAGTACGATCAGCGCGGTGCGTTGCGGCGTAGCTTCCCTTTTTCGGGAAGGTATATAGCGGTCGACGCTTTAACGTAGAACTGCTCGAAAGGAGAGGGAGGGGAACGGCATTTAGAAGACGGCCGGTGAAATCGGCTTTCTAGTTCGAGCGTGTTCGAAGGATAAACGAGAGAGACGGTTTCGAGCGAAAAACGCGCTCGAGCTCCAACTCGAACTGTCACTCGTCCTTCGACTTTCAGCGTTGCTGTTATTATCGTTGCCGTTGACTTCGAGACGAGTCACTCGGATATCATGCGATAGCTAAGAGTTTTCTCCGCTACGGTAGATCCTTTTTCATTCTTGAAAACTTTGCATAAATTTTAGGACTTTATCCTGCAAATTATTTTTCCCAGCGCATCGATCCGTCGCTTTTTGGTCCTCTCTCTCTCTCTCTCTCCTTCTTTCTCTTTCGAAACGGCGGCGCCGCGTTCTCCGTCTCTCTCTTTCCTCTCTTTTCGATTTCAAGTATCCTTCTTTTCGTTTACCCGCATCAACGTCACGATACGACTCTAGGAGCAGTGTACGTGACTCTCTCGAGACTGAGAAACTCGAGCGCGATTGCGAACGAAACGTTCTTCTTTCTTACCGGCTTGTTGTTAAAAGCGCTTTGAATATCAACGACTCGTCGAGTCCCACTACAGTGGTTCTCAGTCACGGAGATCTTCCTTTTTGTCGCTTAAACGCCGCTGCCACTTATATTTCCTCTTTCTATTTTCTTTTTATTTGTTTTTCTTTCCTCTTTCTTTTTCTTTCCTTTTCCATCGCAGCAATTAAGAAAACAGCTCGCTTTGACCGAGGTGCTGCGTGTTTTTTTATTATTATTTTTTTTCTTTCCTTTTCTCTCAACGGAGAGAGAGAGAGAGAGAGAGAGAGAGAGAGAGAGAGAGAGAGAGAGAGAGAGAGAGAGAGAGAGAGAGAGAGAGAGAGAGAGAGAGAGAAGAATAAGAAATTATATACGCGTCACTACTTCCGAATGCAAATCCTTTTCTTCAATGACCCTCAACGCGCTTTTCATCGGGCAGAAACAGAGAGGCGTGCTCGCCTTCGGATTATCCCGCTGGTGGGCGAGTTGCCGTTAAAAAGCTCTGCCAAAGAAGGAAGAAACTAAGGAGAAAGAAGGAGGAGGAAAAGCGAGATGGGAGAAACAAAAGTCCGTTTCTCTCTTTCTCTCGCTCTTTCACTCGGTGGTACATATTTTATTAAATCCTCTCGTACCAATATCGAACGTTAATTCGCTCTCAGCTGATATCGAGCTCTACTTTCTCGTCCAACGGGAAATTATTTCATAATATAACTTGTTTATTTTCGTTTCTCCGTCGTATACATAGTATTTTGTCACTCGGAGTTTTGAAATCGGTGCACGTAGTTTTCTCTATATATAGGAACGAGTTAAAAGATGCATGAAGGGGAAAAAAGGAAAAGAGGAAAAGGAAGAGAGAGAGAGAGAAAAAGAAAAAAAAAAATACAGAAACGAAGGTCGAGGAGTCTACGACGTAGCATTCCCTCGCGACATTCCATTCTCGATTACGCGAAAGCTCGTGTGTCGCTCGTATATCCTCTTTTACTACTATCGCCCAGTGAGAGAGCCAGTTTGCTTCGTTCCTTTTTCTCGTTCTTTTTCTTTTGTTTTGTTTTGTTTTTCTTTTCTCCTTCCCCTCTCGACTTCCTGACCGCTTTTAAATCGCGACAATATCGCGAACCGCAGGAACAATGAATCGTTCCAATCGCTTCGGCCGTTCCAAACCCAACAATGACCACTCTCAATTTCGCAAATGCTCCTTCGATATTATCCTTTCGATATTATCGATACGCCGCTGTTTGCTCGGTCGCTACGACGTTCGCTGTGACATTTAAGAAAATTCGCAAAAGCTCGCGCACTCGCGAAATCGGCATCTGCAGCTAACAAGCGCGCCGTGCAACAGCCTTGAGAGAATTCCTCCGTACGATATTCTCGTTCTACGAATCGTTTTACGAATCGTTCTACGAATCGTTTTTCTATCCACTTATCCTTCTCTCTCCTATTTTTCTCATGATCGTAACAATGACAATGACAGCGATATCCCTCTCCCTCGTTCATTTGCTCGTAAACTGCTTAGTGTTGTCGTTCGAGTCGAAGTCGTAAATTAGAACGAATCTTTTTTCTCTCTCTCTCTCTCTTTCTCTCTCTCTCTCTTTTTCTTAATGCAACATCGTAAACTCTACGAGCTTGGAAAGGTTTCGTTGGATAATAACTCTCGTATTCTTGTTAGGTAAATGCAATAGTTATTTACTTTCGATTCGGGATTCAAATCAAATCGCGCAAAAAAGGAAAAAGAAAAAAGAAAAAGGGTAAAAAGAGAGGGATGAAAAACGAAAAAGCAATAGCGACTTCGTTTTCGCGCTTTCAAGATCGTTTTCCCTTTTCTCTCTCCGTTTATCTGGCATCCTATTTTTCATACTCTCTTCTTCTTTTTTCTTTTTTCCCCCCTTTTTTCCTTCCTCCAATCCCGCTCTTCTTCCATTCTCTCTTTTCGCCGCATTCACCGGTGCAAAATCAGCGGAGTCTGATATACGAGTACCTCTCTTGGATCGAGCCCAGCGTTGAATTGCTTGAAATCCACTGATGAACTCGACGTGTTTGCAGCTCACGTTCTCTCGAATGTGGAATGGAAACGATCTCTCGCTTGCTCTCTCTCTCTCTCTCTCTCTTTCTCTCTTTCTCTCTCGGGCTATCGAATTATGCGCATTGTTTGATTTATATAACGTTCGCGACGATACGAGTTTACACTTCGATGCCACATTATATACTCTGCCGTACTTAATCTGCAACTCCATTAGTCGATCGATTTTTCGACGATAACGTTATTGAGACCGTTTAACGAAAGTGGACGAATAAAAAAAGAGTAAAGTTTATTATTATCGAATGGCGGTGGTAGGCTGAGGAAGCCGAGGGATATACGCAATAACGAATTTATTACGTAAACTTATGCACTTAATACAAGTTATTATTATTATTTTTTTTTTTTTTTTATAAAAATTCGACGCATTCGACACATTCGGGTGTTAACAAGAACGATAAAAAGAAAACTATTGATCCATTAACCGGGCTGAATGGCGTCACGAAAGTCCGACATCTTCCTTGATAAAAGGATAAATGAATCGTTGGTTTTAAGAAAGGATTATACTTTATTTCGGGATTCAATAATTTATCGAAAGTTTCGCGTTTTCGTTCGTAACGTTTTATTTTCAATCGGAATAAATAACACATCCACGTTTACCGATCAAACATTTCCCCTGTTATTAACAGGTTAATTACCGAGTTGAGAGTAAGAGGAGGAGCAGAAAGATGGTTGGGAAGTATTAGAAAGATAAAAAGATCGAGAGAAGTAAGATCCTTAACGATACAAGATCGTTCCGTGTATTTCGTGTGTCAAAGTCCGCGTTTAACTAATCGTTATCATAAATTCACACCGACTTCTTTCATTTGATTTTATCTGATGGAAAGCACGTTCGTATACATACGTACGTATATACGTATATTCCATCCGAGTCCATTTTCTTCTTTCCTTATCTCGAGGAAAATCGAGCGAACTAGGGACGATTTTCCTTGTTACAGGTAGTCTACTTTAGGTCCCTTTTACAAATAGACGTTCCATCGCTTTCTTTGAGAGCGAACACGCGTAGTACACCCTTAATAATGATTAATTCACGGAGAGCGTACGTGCGATTTATCTCGAACTAATGACCTCATTTTTTTACCTCATTGTTTACCTAGTATCGATAATAGACGAGGGTAAAAAAATTCTTAAAGGAGAATATCGAGAAAATAACATTGTTTTATTTCCGACGTCGTACGTATTATCCTTATCGATCTACAAATTTTATATACCATAATGTTCGTGTCGTCGTCATCGTACTTTTTATATAATAATTGCATGGTCTCCGTTTCATTTGCATTTCTAAACTCGCACCAGAGGGCGAATATCGCATGCATACGCGTAAGCGTGTACAAGAGAGAAGCACGCACGTTCGATTCGCCAGTTCGATTTTTATTTCGTCCTATAGACCTCGGAACTTGTGACCCTAAACGGTCGCGGGGCTTCTATAGGCGCGTCCTTGGAACGGCCTAGTCCTTTGTTCGATCTATGGGACAAAGGAGTCGTGTGGAAAAAGGGACGGCGTCAGAACGTATGGCGGCGTGCAGGACTACGACGACGCCACAGTTCTCTGCACGCTCGACGACGACGACGACGACGACGACGACGACGAGGACGGCAACGCATGCACGCACGAACGACTCACTACTCACTTGGTCGTTCGTTTACTTACGTACTTACTCACGCACAAACTATGTGCGCGCGAGTAGTGGTACGTCGAGAGAATTCGTGGTCACGTATGCCGCGCCGCTTCCCTACCGTGAAGTACGTGTGTACTCGGCTTAACAGAATTTCAAGCTACCTTTCGTAATACGACCATTTGTACTCTCCTTGCGTCTCTTCTATCTTACCTTTTCCTTTTTTCCCTCCCTTTATTTTCTCCCTGTTCATGTTCTTTTTTAATCTTTTTTCTTTTTTCCTTTCTTTCCTTTCTTCGCGTTGTACAGGGTATATAAAAAGGTTTTTGAGAAAACGGAATAAAGCTTGGAGTATCATTCACGTCGCGAGTCGG
This sequence comes from Vespula pensylvanica, assembly GCF_014466175.1. Taxonomy (NCBI): domain Eukaryota; kingdom Metazoa; phylum Arthropoda; class Insecta; order Hymenoptera; family Vespidae; genus Vespula; species Vespula pensylvanica. The sequence continues at coordinate 18,336,530 of NC_057686.1, forward strand.
TGCGCGGCTCTTGCACTTTGCAAAAGACGTCGAAGGAAGGCACCTGTTGCTAGCAGTCTCGTCGTTGAAACAAACAGGAATACATCAACTTGTCGAGTTTTCGTGGAAAAAATAAAAGGAGAAAAAAAATCATTATGCGAGAGAGTACCTCCTCCGTGTGTGTATATGCACGCTCGGAGTCACCGGTTCAAGGTCACCATTCGTTCCGTTCCGTTCCATTCCGTTCCGTTTCGTTTCTTTCATTCGTCCGGCCTATTGCCGATCTCCGAACGAGCCCTCTCGTTAGATGCAAGATCGGCCAATGGAATTACAGCTTTTGTACTCGATCGAAAGCGATCATAGATTAGCATGGCTATTGCCGAAGCTGCTGCTGTTGTTGCCGCCGCTACTAAACCGACTACTAACCGGCAATGTGCGGTTCATTTTTGCGGTCGCGATTAAATGAGCGTGTAATCGATGCGTTTACTGCTAACTTAGTTGCTCGACGATCGACCACAAGACCTGACTCTATTTCCTAGTTTAGGCTCGAGAGTCTCTCATTATCTCCTTTGCTGCGTACGCTCGAATGTAACGCGAACGTATGTACCAAAGTACTAATCCTCGTTAATCGCATATCGCATATATTCTTGCGTATTCTCCGCAATGCGATTCCTCCATAACTAACATTGTTTTTATTAATTCTCGACTGGATCTAAAATCTTACGTCACATTTTTTATTATCTACATACATACCCGTGTATATATTATCTATGTACTTTCGTGTTTAGTCTCATAAAGTCGAGACTTAAAGAGGGGGACTACTCGGGGGTCATACAAGTACCGTTGGTAGCTCATACGTACTTACATACGTACTCTATGACGAGTCGTATTTTTATCAGCTTGTATATCAAATAAATTTCATCGGCTATGCACACAGACGTTATCTCGCGAGTTTCGCTTTATCGACGTTGACGTCTAGGCTGGAAAGAAGGGAGGGAAAGAGACGGAGAGAGAGACAGAGAGAGAAAGAACGAGCTACGTTGTAGGTGAACGCCGGCTGACACTGGCATTTGGCACGAAACTCAAAGAGTGCCACGTTACATCGGGAAGCCGTCCTCGTCTTCCTCGTCGTTCCCTATTCTTCTTTTTTCCCCCCTTTTCATACTTATACGCTAGACATATTGTAGATACGTATGCATATATATATACAAATGCACATATACATGCGTTGTCCTCGACGAGAACATACTCTCTAGAGTCTCTTCGAGCTTCTATTTAGATTGTCCGGATTCTACGGATAATTCTCTCTCGTTCCTGCAGTCAAACTAGCCGGGAAGCCAAGAATCCTTGAAATTCCGCGGATCCTTTGTCGACGCGGTGCAGTTTATCGCGTGGCGTTCTCTTTTGAAACGCGCTTATATATTCTCGCGCTTATTCTCTTAGCACGCGCGTGACGATAGTCCCATGTCGGAGTCGGTATTATTTTTCTTTTCGATTTCTTTAGACGAGGAGACAACTTTTCATCATTTCGCTCAACTATCTCTTCTTCTTTCCCTCTTCGCGCGAAATTGTATACGAACGAGTTTGTTAGTTCGCTCCTTCGGCACTTATCACTCGTGACGTTTCGCAATGAAATAGAATCGCATCAAATTTCAAGTATAGAGAATAACGAAAACGTCGTTTCGAACGAACGCTGCGAACGAAAATGTGCATATTTTATATAATAGCTCAGGAACGGGGAAAAATATCAAGTCAAATAAGTCAAACGAAAGTAATATTATTTTGAAAGTAATGAACAGCTAATAGAAGCTGTATACGATGGGAACGTTAATGCCAATATGACGTGAAATCAGATTTTAAATGCATCGCATATATAAAAGGCTTGTTAGATACGTACGTGTACTACACGTCAATACGAAATGCACGTGTGCGATGGAATATCATTCTCTGACGTGCTTACGTTTGTTAATGTTCGAAATTAAATCAAAGTACGACGTAGCTATAACGTCGTAGTTTTTAATTTCTTTGAAAATACAGATTAAACTTAGTGTCTACCTTAGGAACTTGGATGCAAATAAGATTAGCAGCTTATTTCAATTTCCGATAGGTCAGGCTTGAAAGTAATACAAGTTGGTGGTGGTAGCTGCTTATGTACTGTACTATGTGAAAGGTTTATTTTTCTTTTGGATTTTTTCATCAAATATTATACCTGCCGCCGCGCGATTCCGTCGATCCGTATTAGTTACCGCGATACCGCGAAACTATTTTCAGAGGAAAACGGAGAAAATAGTGTTTGTGCGTGCGCACGCGCGCGTGTGTGTGAGAAAGAGAGAGAGGGAGAGAGTTCCGGGTAAACGTAGTCACCGACATTAACAAAGTCGGTTTGAAACGGTCTACGCGTAGTTTGCAGGATCCTTTAACGTCAGAGGAAAAGGTCGCGAAAGAATTCGCGAGTCGTGTTACGAGCGAGTAACCAAGATCTCACGGTAATTAATTTTCACGGAACTTTGTTTCCAGGCGTCCTTCAACGATAAGCGATCTTGTAGGAATTTCTATTTGCATATGTTACACGCATCATCGTTCGTATCTCCTACGTATATCGCATAACGATTTCTATCGTCATATCCTATGATTTAACTATTTAACTGGCCTCATAAATAAAGCGTATATTCTTTTCTTTTCTTTCTTTCCCCCCCCCCCTTTTTTATGTACTTACGCGAGACACTCTGTAATCGATTTTTCAGACAAGGTCTTATCAACGTCGACGTTTTTGATACGAAGATACCGGCTAGGACCGTACGATATCCAAAGCGTTAAGGGTGTCAACTTTCGTTCAGCAAGATAATTCGCGTCGTGTACTCGGAGGCTCAAAAGGAAACGATCGATTTGATGTAATTGAATAACTCGTACTTTAGGTGCTTGTTTATGACGCACATGTATGCTAAAGTAGCTCGTCGTTTAAAGCAATTCGTAGTCTTACGCTTTTGCGCGCGTCCTATCATTCTCTCTCTTTCTCTCTCTATCTGAATTTTTCTTTTGCCAGGTGATGAGACCATTTCGCTCTGTATTGGCTTCCTTTCGATCACGCGACATTCTCTTATCGCAGCTGACTCCGTTGTTGGAATAGGCTTAAAACGATTGAAGAGCTAGCGTGTAACGTAAAATTGACCTACGCCATTGCTTCCTTCCATCGGCATCGTCGTGCCGTCGCCGCCACCGCCGCCGCCGTTGCCGCCATCGATGCTGATCGACGGTGGTTTGGTGCACGGTTACACACGTAGTAACACGACTAGGGTGGTGGGATTCGTAAAGCCATTGGCTTCGCGGTTTGGTCTTTTTCTTCTCCATTCTTTCTTCTTTCTTTGTTGAGAATTTCTTTGGAAAAGCTCACAGCTGGAGAGGGAAGCGATAGTAGCGATGTCAGCGCTAAAAGTGTTTAACACTTGCAACAACAACAACAACAACAACAACAACAATAAAAACGAAAACGGACGAGGAAGAGAGCGACAGAAGGAGAAAAAGAGAGAGAAAGAGCCGGATGGCTAGCGTGGGTTGGTCCAGGTAATCCGAGAGTTCGCCACGTTACCCGAAACGTGCTCGCGACGTTGCCACGTTCTCTCTTGTTTACACGAGAGCCGGTCCGCGTGAGCGGCAACGTTGAATCTCCCTCTCGACCTCGCCCTCCGCCCTTCCATTCCTCCTCCTCCTCCTCCACCACCTCCTTCACCCTCGCGTCCTCCGCCCTTCGCGTCTCTCGCTGCGCCCTAGGCTACGAACCGTTCGAAGAGCATTGCTCCTCTTCCCTCTTCTCTTCTCTCGTTCGTTCTCTCATTCCCTCGTTCGTTCCCTCGTTCGTTCCCTCGTTCGTTCCCTCGTTCGTTCGTTGGTTCGCTCGTTCGTTCGTTCGTCCATCGCTCGACCCTATCCCCACCCTTTCAAAGCCCGTACTATGCGTTCCTCTCTTTATCCACGTGTCTCTCCGCGCCGGGAACTCCGTTCGTACAGAGGGGCGAATCGAGAAATGGCGGACGAAAAAAGATAAGACGTTGTGTCTCTTTGCCTACTACTACTACTCCACTACTACTATATTACTACACTGCTTTACTACTACTACTACTACTACTTTACTACTACTGCTACTACTACTACTACTACTACTTTACTACTACTGCTGCTGCTACTACTACTACACTACTACTACTACCACTACTACTACCATTACTTCTCTTCAGTTTGTTTTTTTAATTCATTATTGACTGAATGAACTATTGCCAAGCGATTGATAAATATACCGAATCACTGGATTATCTAATTTGTATAATTTTATCATTCTTAAAAGACGTAGAGATATTCTATCCCATTGTTTTTGTTTCTTAAGAATCCTACCTGCTCTCCTGGCAGGTAGATTTTAAAGAATCGATCGTTTTGAAAGATAGTCCTATAACCAAGATAGCTTCCGAGGATTTCGAGTCTCAGGTAGAAGAGATGTTTCTCGCTTTCGTAGAATCCCGATTCTATTTCTTTCTCTTTTTATATCTCGTATTTCGAAGTAGACCGTTCTAAGAGATTCGATCGCTAGAAACGGCACGTTAACGTGAAACGTTTTATTGTCGATCGCGAATCATTGCGAGTCGATGGCTAGTAATTAAGCGTCGCCGCTAGTGGCCGTTAATTAGTCGTTTGATGGACTCTGGTAAATGTGGATTAGTAATTAAGAGCACTGATTAACGCGAATTATTTGTTGTCGATGTAGGCGATAAATGCGTGCTTTGCACGAACTTTCTACGAGCCGAATAATTCTTAATTATCATATGTAAGGTAAACGATAAACGGACCTCTTAATTAATCGTTACGGTTTAAGTTCGTTAGAAGAAAGATCGAAAGAAGAAAAAAGAGATCGCGATATTTCTTCTGTTTTTTTTTTTGCAAATTATTTTAGAAACACTTTTGATGCTTCGTACTTGCGCGTCAGTATCTCCCTATAATTATTCGAGAGGAAGCTTGTTATTGTTAATCATCTCCTCGGGAATATAAATAAGAGAGAGAATCGATGTCTAATTACGATGTCGCTGGTAGATTTTACCTCATATCGTGAGACGTTTAATACTCGCCATAGACGACATAAGGAAAGGGAGAAAAAAAAGAGAGAGAGAGAGAGAGAGAGAGAAGAGTGAGAAGAGGGAGGGAGAAGGCGGTGTCGTATTTCTCTCACGCCACCGTCGTCTTTTGCAGGTTTAAAACGCGCCGAGGAGAGAAGCTCGGCAAATTACTCCTTCGCGCGGCTTCCTTCTTTCCGACTAAACTGGTCAATTAACCATCTACGAGAAAATATATATGTAGATAAATATATATATATATATATATGTATATATATATATATATATACACATATGAACGTGTGAAGGGGTTAACGCTTAGACTCGCCATAAAATTCTTTCGCTCGTTCGTGAAAGAAACGCATCGTTAATTAAACTTTTTCTCTTCTCCCGTTAGAGGAGATATTCTGTAAGATATCCATTAGCGCGATTATCCTCGAGAGATTCTCGGGAGTAGAATCGAAGCGTCGCTCATGCCGATAAGCGCCGATGCATCGTCGTCGCTGGCGTAATCGCTCGATGTGTTTCCAGCGTAGCTGTTATCGAGGAGGTATGGATGAAAGAGAGAGGAAGGGAGAGAGAGAGAGAGAGAGAGAGAGAGAGAGAGAGAGAGAGAGAGACGGCTAATCCGCCGATCCGTTGAAAGATTCGCGTGGCAGTAATTCTCTCGCCATTGTGCCCGTTCGTCATGGTTCATTTTCCGCCGTATACCGGGCAAAGCCAGCGGTATGTAGTAATATGTATACCTACCCATGTTGGTATAGAATATGCACGCTCGTCGATGCCAGCTGTGCTAGATATATCGATTTTCAGATTGGACCGCGTTCTCCGCCTCCATATTTGGTCGTGTTGCCGCTCTCCCTAATTACACGGAAATATTTTTCTATTCTACTCGGTATTTTGATGATTAGAAACGTGCATTCTCTCTTGGCCGGTATTTTCCAGTATTACGATGAAACGATGAAACGATGAAACCGTACGATTTCGCGATAACTCATGAAAGTTCTTTTACGATAAACGATAAACGATAAATCGATGGTTCGTGTAAACGATCGTCCGATTCCTCTTTCCCTCGTCGTCGTGTCCCTCCTGTCGTTGGTGGTGTCGATAAAAATCAGATCGAGCGCAATACGAGCTAAAGCGGACGATCGGTTTACGCCATCGCGATGAAGGTGACGAGTTACAAGCTGACATACTTTTCCCTTGTCTCGTAAGCGTTTCGTGGACGCGAGGCCGTTATTCCCGATTATCTCTCCGTTAGCGGTGATTACCGATCTGACGAGTTCGTCGTTATTTCTCACGTTTAAGGCCGAGACACGCTGCGTCTAGGTTGCCCATTCAATTGGAGCACAGCAGGATTTTCAGTAATAATCGTAATACACATATATATATATATACGTGTGTGTATTCACGAGAGTAAAAAGAAAGAGCATATTCGCAACTCGTAGTACCTACGCACTGCGATTTTATAAATAAGTATAAATTATCCCCCTAATCCCATCGTATTGCATTTTCTAAAAATAATCGTCAAATTCTATTTTCTCTTCTTCGTTGTTTTTCTTGTTCTTCTCATCGACGCGATACTATACCGATCGTCGCACTCGAGGATCGTCGGTAGAATGCGCTGACTGAGATGTCAGTGGCTACCACTTAGGAGCCGGGTCCTTCAAGGTTGTTGTCAATCGGCTCATCGAACGGAACCTAAACCGGAAACCGAAAAAAACGAAATTCCTGCTCGAACTGGACCCCGAACCGGTTTCATGCAACAATGTAAAGCCGGACTTGGCGATATTATTGTGGTCGTTAGGGGCCGCGACGAATGGACAGAATTAGTTTATTATTCGGTTAATTATCCGTAATCGTTGAATTCAATCGGAAAATAAAATTCAAAGGGCCTGTTGTGTTATATGGAAAGAGAGCGTCGTCGTCGTCGAGTATGTAGGTATCATTAGACGCAAAGAAAATTAACGTGAAAAATCGATCGGATCGATAATATTTTGTAGAGGCTAGAGCAAAATTATCGTTGGTAATCTGTTAAACGTGAAGACTCTTGCTTCTCGGAGGGCGGAGAGGGGAAGAGGGAAATTATCGATCATAATTGCGGCGAAGTAGAGGAGGGGAGAGGAGAGAAGAGCCGTCGTGGTTCGTCCTTGACGAGGATCTACCTCGACGATCGTCCACCCCGATGCATTATGCAAATTTCTCTGGTCCGGCTCCGAGAGCTCCACCGTTTCTCTTTTTCTTCTTCTTTGGCTCGTCGAGCGTTCGTAGTGCTCGCGCGCCTCGGCCACAGAGAGACTGGCTGCAGCAGCTTCGAAAACAAAAACCGTATACCCACTTCTCACGAGGGCACGTGCTTCGGTCCCTCTTTCTCTGTGTTTCTTTCGCGAACAAAAACACAGCTTCTTCCTCGCTCTCTCCTTCATCTCTTTTTATCTCTTTTCAAGCTTTATCTTATTTCTTTTCGATTCCTCCCACAGTATCCAGAAGTCTCTCTTTCTCTCTCTCTCTCGCTCTCTCTCGTGCAACGAGAGGAAGACTGAAATTAAAAAAAAAAAGCGCGTTGAGGCTTTTCACGCTTTGTTTAGTAATAGCAGAGAAGACTTTAACGTTTTGCCAAAGCTTGGGCGTATCAAGGTTCGGCGTACACGTTCTCGGTAGAGAGAACTTCTTCCTCGTTGCTCCTTGTAAACGAGTTTCTCGGGGCGTCGGCGTCGTAGGCGTTCGATTTTCTCTTCATCGAGAGTTAGTTAGCCTTACGGAGTAAGGAAGAGCGTGCGTTCCGCTCGAACGCGGACGCGAGTTCGCGATAGTCGCGTTGAATAATAATTCGAACGTTCGACGGTAGGTAGCGTCTCTCTCGATCGATCTTTAATTCCGGTTTTGATTCGATTTTGCGATAAATCGAAAAGACAATCATAGAGAGAGAGAGGGGGGGGGGGAGAGAAAGAGAGACGGAGGAGGGGGAAGGATGATGCGAACGCCACTTAAGCAAAGAGCTCAACGCGAGCTTTTGACTCTCCTTCGCCACAAATTTCATATAATTTATCACGTTACTTCCTTATTTCGTGCGATCCACAAGAACAAAATTAATAATCTTGTTCTTGTCATAAGAAGACCTCCTTTTGATCCGTTTCGCATTTGTACTCTCGAACGAAGGTACGTCTAATACCTAAGTGTGAAATTTTTCATTTCTGCTTAACGTTAGCGAAAGGAAGAGAGAAGAGCTAAAGATTAGTAGACACGCGATTGTGACATGGAAGGACATGAAACGTAGGAAATGAAAAAACAAAAACAAAAACAAAACAAAAAGAAAAGAAAAAAATATTCCGGCCATTTCGAAACGAGAACGACAAGGTATGTGGACAAGAGGGTTGGAGTGGTTCGACTTGCGTGAACGTGATGGAGAAAATAATTTCGAAGGAGGAAGAAAGAAAAGAGGAAAAGGAGGGAGGGAGAAAACCACATACGCGTTTAACTCGAGCAAGCAATAAGAGCACGAGTTCGTAACTACGGGTGACTTCTCTCTCTTTCTCTTTCGCACTCTCTTTTTCTGCACAGAATTCACCGTCATTTACATAAGAGTCGTAGCAGAAAATGCGGAGGAAGGATCGACGCGTATCGTGACGGTCTATATAAATATATATATATATGTGTGTGTGTGTGTGTATGTATGTATGTATATTTTTTTCTCTCTCCTTTCTTCCTTTCTTTATCGAAACGAGGTAAACCTGTTCCTTAGCTTCGTTTTTCGAAGGCGGTATCTCGATTAACAAAGAGATTCGTTATTTTATATCACGATCGGTATCGTCGTCATCGTCGTCGTTGTCGTCAGCGATGTAACGATTCGGTCGGTTTAAAAATATATCGAGAAGTACGAACGGCGATGAGCGTTTCGACGAACGGAGAAGTAAATTGCAAGAGAAGCCGAGGCAATTGAATCGGCCTCGTGTATGAAGAGAGCCAAAGAAAAAGAGAGAAAAAGAGATAGACGCGAGGCAGACATAGAGAAAATGAGGAAGAAGGAGAGGGAGAGAAGATAGAGAAAGATAGCAAACGTAACTGGCTTGGAAAAAGTTCATTTAAAAAGAGCTCGCTCGCTCGCTCGCTCGCTCGCTCGTTTCTTCGATACGACGAATCGTTCTAATTCCACTTGGCTTCCTTCGCCGACTTTTTTCTTTTCTTTCCTTCCCTTCTCTTTTTTTTCCTTCCTTTTCGTTCCCTTCTTTGCTTCTCCACTTCACCCTTCTGAAGGATCATAAAGTCGTTGATGTTAACTCCTCGTAATGAGGATGATCGCGGCGCTTTAATTGGCCACCGCGTTCGCTTGGCTCTTTCGCGCTTTCCTTGCTTATCATCCCTGCGGAGTATCGCCTTGGGCATTTTTTTCCTCGAATAGAGCGATCTTACTTCTCCGCCAGTATATTTTCCTTTTTTTTTCCTTTTTTTTTGCAATCGTGACAAAGGCCACGCGAGACAATAACGCGGAAAATGCCCCAGGCGCAGGCACTCGCCTGTAATTCTTAACAAACTCTTAAACGTGCGTTCTTCTATCTCTCTTATTTTTTTCTTTTTCTTTTTTTTTTTGTTCGCGATGACAGCGAAAACACGAAGAAGAGTAGTAGTAACGGTCCGATGGAAAACAGTCTACTCGACGGACTCGGTTTCTCTATTTCTCTCATCTTTTTCCATTTTCTTTCTTTTTTTTCTTTTTCTTTTTTTTATTTTTTATTTTGGAAGAAGCCGGGGAAAACAATTAAAAGCACGTACAGAGGGTATTCGATTTTAATTAAAAACGTTGGCTTCCTATCGATTACGTTATATCGTTATTAATTTTGTCTATAGACGTACACGTACGATTCGATCCCATCTTTTAATTAATCCATATAAATACCAACGAAATAGCGACGCTCGACGAATGTATATATGTACGCATATACTTCTTTTGCATATGGAACGATTCTCCCGAAAGTTTACACTTTTTAAGCGAATATCTATGTACGTATATATACACGTGTGTTTGTAGAATATGTGCGTGTGTCTACTAATTTCAATGGTATTTTTGCGATCGAATTGAAAGGACAAATGTAACGCAATAGAAATTTATCGAAAATATGACAAATTACTTATTCGTTACGATCTAATGAATAACAGATCGTCCTGCAGTAATTACGCGTTAGGAAGTATACATACGTTTATAGATCGGGTTTGCGGCATTGCGTCAAAGCACATTCGAAAAAGGAAGTATTAACGGACGGCGTTGTTAATCGACGATATACAACATCGCGCTCAATTAATCAAAGGAAAAGCATCGAAACCGTTTCACGAACGGGCTTTATTATGATTGGTCACGCGCGTCTCTATATTAGTCGGATTAACATTTGCATCGGGTAATTGTCTTGCAAGCGTGACGCGCCTTACATACGAGTAACATACCGGGTGGTTCGCTTAATCCCTCGCAAATCGCAACGAAGTTTCATTTTTCGAACGGAGATCGAAAGAGTATCGTTGAATTATCCAAGGATAATCGCACTTAACAAAGTTCCCTTTCGAATCTTCCGCGCAATGCTTTATTTCTTAATTAAACGTGTTTGATTCTTGAGACCGTACGGAGTGTAAATACTTAATTGCATACGCTTGCAATCGCACGTCAATTGGGAAAGGGAATATACGCGTAACAAGATCGTCGAGTTTTTTTTTTTATACAGAAAGGAAATTTTACTCGACGAAGCGTTTTACTTTTTACCTTTGCAAGTCTTTAAAAGATAAAAGAAGCGAATGCGAGTAATTAAAACGATAGTTCGTCGGCTTTCACGCGTATACGTATGCGTGTGAGTGCGAGCGAATGCGCGCGCGCGCGCGCGCGCGTCAATATCTTTTAAATTCGTATTAACAACGAAAGTACCGAGTTGCGTGATTTCCTTTTCGCTTAAATCGTTCTTTCGCACGGTTTGTCAAAGGCGTCGTGGGAAAGTGAAAAAAATGGTTACACGTTGGGTTAACACGGATAGGAAATTTGTAGCAGCGGCGTTAAACGACGCCGGAATGATCTTCTCGCGGACCGAGATTAAACGGAAGAAAAGTCTTTGGAAGTTAAAGGAGAACTGGACTACAGTACGCGACTTGTCGTTCTTTGTCGCGTCGTAGTCGTTCGATATGGAAGTCACCGCAGAGCAGTCGCATCCGCGAGCAGCTTACAAGGTAATTTCGTGTTTTAGCACAGGGACAAAGGCTCTGCAGGTCGTAATAATGCAGAAATAGCCGCGGGTGTCTCTCTCTCGCGTGTAACTCTTAACGAACGTACGTGTGTCACGAGCGAGAAAGAGTGAGAGAGAGAGAGGAGAGAGACCGAGAAAGCATATAGTATCTACGGTGCTTACGTGTACGTACATATGTATATACCTATGTAGCTACGATGCCGCGTGCCCTCGTGTACGAGATCGTTACTGCTTCGTTCCGCGAGAATCCTAGCTGGCACAGACTGGTTGCTTTGGCTTGTGTGTGCGTGCGAGGGCGGAGGTGAAAGTAGGAGGGCGAGAGGGATGAGGAGAGAGAGACAGAGAGAGAGAGGGCTAGGCCGTTGGAAGAGAGGAGTGGAAACTGAAAAGGGGGACAGGGCAGACAATGCATATCGAGCGGGAACATCCCTTGGCAGACTAATCCCCCTCCCTTCCCCATGCATCTCCTCCCTTTACCTTTCTTCGCTCCTCTCCTCTCTTCGCTCATCGTTTTCTACCCGTTTCTATCCTTTATTCGTAGCCGCGTTGCGTTTCTTCCTTCTTCCTTCTCTTTCCTTTTCTTCTCTTCTCTTCTCTTTGACTCCTCGCGAGAGCTCTCTCGATCTTTCTTACTTTTCTTTTAAAGAGACCCTACACACGTCGTTCTCGCCCTCGTGCTAGTCGTCGTCGTCGTCGTCGTCGTCGTCGTCGTCGTCGTCGTCGTCGCCGTCGTTGTGTTTGCTTCTCCTCTTTCCCCCCTCCAAACTTTCTTTCTCTCTCTCTCTCTCTCTCTCTCTCTCTCTCTTTCTCTTTCTTTTTTTCTTTCTTTCTTTTTTTTCTTTTTCTTTCTCTTGGCAACTTGCTGTCCGCGAACAGAACTTCTTTCTCGAGCTTTCGTTTACAACGGAAATCGAACCGAGCGACGAAACGGTGAAACGGATGGTCTTTAGACGACGTCGAGGATCTACGATAGCCTGCGGAGAATGAAATTCTTACAATACGGCATTGCGAATATTTCAGGAACACAATACGGTATGCGATATATACTGGAGACGTTCTTGTTGTAGCTTTCAACCGGTTAGCTTATATCGCCCGTCGCCTGTGGAAATGGGAACGAGAGACTCTTCAAATTGAAGTAGTATTAATCGGGACTAGTCTATGTAGGAAAGCGAGATAGAGGATAGATGGAATCCTTCTCTGGTCGTTCTCGATCTTTGAATTAGCGCGATAAAGCCATTAGGAATTACGTCATTGATTTTAATCCTTCCTTTATTACCGCCTATTATTAAACGTTCCTTTATAAAAGTGGGATAAAATTTGAAGAAGCTTTTATCTCTTTATTTCTTTTACTAAATGACTAGAAATATTGAATATAAATATGAATTAGCTAAGAGGAAAATAAAAAAAAAAGGAAGAAAAAAAAAGTAAAAAAGAACGAGGCGAAACAACATTCGTAAAACGGCTCTGCGAACGAACGACTCGCGTTTAACATATCGAGTAGCCATGCGCCAATGTTGGCGATATAGAAAGGAGGCGCTTAAATCGTTATCGACGACCTTTATTAATAACGAAAACGTCAGGCAGTTTTCTGTAAACGACTTTCTTGCGAAATCGTTCGCTGCCGCCGGTCGTTCGATCAATGAAATCTCGTCGTCTGGACTTTTCCTGCTGCATAACGTTCTCTCTCTCTCTCTTTTTCTCTTTCTCTTTCTCTTTCCCTCTCCTCGACCCGCCTTTTTCCGTCCTCCTCTCGATATTTCCATACGCTGCGAGTCTCGATTCACATGTCGCGCTTTTTGAAACCCACGCGACCAAATGCAGGGGCGGCCCACGCCGCCGGTCTCTCTCCGGGAACTCGTTCACCCACCTTCGACCTCGCCCCTTTGCATTCGCCACCACTACTTGACTAAAGGCTCGAATAGAGAGAGCGAGAGAGAGAGAGAGAGAGAGAGAGAGAGAGAGAGAGAGAGAGAGAGAGAGAGAGCGCGAGAGAGTGAAAGAAAAAGAAAGAAAGCGAGATAGCCGTGGCTATTCGGCGAACATTTCTGACAGTCTTTCTTATCCGGTTACCAGCGACGTTTCCAAAGATTCGAGCGTCTCTTTCACGTTCGATCGATCGCGCTACGAACGAAAGTAATACGTTTGCCTCGGCCTCGGATTACGTTTTAGATTCTGTTCAGATTTCAGCCTCGCCGTAAGAAACTTGGCAGTGAGCGAGAATTTCTTGTGTATTCGTGAATCATTAGCTATTACTTCATCGTGACTAGTGTAGCCTATCCCGTGAATTCGTAGCTTCTGCTAATTCACTCCGACGATCTATCTTCGCGCGACGATTTAGTAAAGGAAGACAAACTACTCGAGGGAAAACGCGTCGTCGTACGTTTTCGATCGTCTCGAGAGATCTTCTTCTTCGAAAGGTGCGAGAAGAGAAGCAATATATATCTCGAGTACGTTGCATCCGTAAAGATTTCTTCTTCCGTATGCCTCTCGGAAACTGGTTGGTGAATCATTAGGTGCCGCGTTAACTGCGGCGACCAATAAACTTAAACTCCCTGTAGTCCGGTGGCAGACGCGAGTAGAGAAACTTATTGACTCTTGGACGTTAGCGCGGAGATCGTATCACGCAAGGAGAGACAGGTTTCCGGTCTACCGGTGATAGTGCTTGCAAAGATTTCGTTGTCTCCGTAAAAGGATAGGCGTTCGATAAGGAAATGACGGACGACGACAATAAAGTCATCGGGAGTCGATCGGGGTGACGGCAAGAACTTGGTAGAAAGTGTTGCGATAAAAAAGAAAGGTTCTCTCCGTTGGAAAGAGAGAGAGAGAAAGAGAAAGAAAGCAAGCAAGCAAATCATCGAAGAAAAAAAATAAAATTCCGAGTATGGCTATCACGGCGGTTACGAGTTGCCTAGGGCCACCACCTTTGCCACCAGGCAAACGTTTCCTTCAAAAATCTTCGAAGAAACTCTCGTCCACGTATCGAAGCTTTCGCGACCCAGCGATGGAATCTTGGCTACCGAACGGAATAATCGAGAAAGCCGAAACGAAGCTGTGCCCTCGGGAACCACGAACACCCACGATCGGAACGTTCGCTAGCGGTAAACTCTTCAGGAGTCGTTCCGAGGGGAATCTCGGTACTCGCAAAACCGGCACGAATTTGGTCGCTACTCCGCTCGACAAGTGCATCAAAGCGATTTACGGCAGCTGGCGGAACCTCATGCACCGTAAGTGTCTCCTCTCTCTGTCTCTCTCTCTCTCTCTCTCGCTCTCGCTTCGGCCCTGTCTTCTTTTTCTTAAGAGTAAGTACTTACATACGGCACGAGTGACTGGCTGGCTGACTAGCTAGCTCAGTTTGTTCAGCTCGCTCAGCCAGCTAGCCAGAGCCGTCTGCTTGCCTCTGCCGTCTCGCTTGGACTCGAGATCGATGGAAAGCCGTTCGACGAGCCTGTTTATGGTTATGGAACGACGAGAGATGACGAACCCTGACCCTCCTTGTCCCGATAGCTGTCCCGATAGCGTGTCTCCGATACGCGTAACGCTCGGAGAACCCACGACGACTCGGAGATGGATAGTCGCTTCTTTATTATTTTCCTTGCGCGACTAATTGCTCACTGTTCGTTGGTCTATCGATAAAGTACAACCGACGAGATTGCGACTTCTTCGTAGAATCAGCGTGGGGGAGATGAACGACGAGAGAGAGAGAGAGAGGGAGAGAGAGAGAGAGATGCCCGTTCAAGACTTTCCTTTTCCTCTCTTTTTCCATATGAGAAGAATCTTTTGTTTTCTTCGATGACATCGGAATATATCTATTTACATAGCTAGAGATTACGCGAATCTGATGGACTACGACTGAATTTTGATTAATATCTTTTCATCCATTTGTAAAACGTACTATTTCTCTTCGTCGTAATATCTATCGATTCGATACTCGTATAAACGCTAAAGAATGGGAAATGATAAAAACGAATGATCAAGGTCTCATTTGACGCACTATCGCATTAACAAGAGAAAACTTTTGATCCGAATGTCCAACGATCGTGTCACCGCCGCCGCCATTCGTCGATAAAGCATTAAAACGTTTTCCAACGTATCATACGTACGTATGTCCGATTCGTGAACACGCTTGGCGCAACCTGAAAGGTTGCGTTTAACGGCTTTTACAGAATGAAAATAAAAACGTGCATTGACGGAGACTCGCTTTTAATCGAGGAAAAGGGGAGTAGGTAATAGCGAAATACAGATAATATCCGAGTCTTCGTCCGAATCGGTTGGTTTTATCGGCGATCCTTTTTCATTTATCGTCACATTTTATGCATCGTTCGACGAGTACGGTGGGCGTCGACGAGGAACGCGATTGCGCTCTCATGCCCCTCTCTCTCTCTCTTTCTCTCTCTCTCTCTCTCTCTCTCTCTCTCTCTTTCTCTTTCTCTTTTCTCTCGACCGTATATATCTCGCGGTACATGTATGCATGTATACGCGCGAACGGAACCTGAACTCTGGCGATCGAGAGAGAGAGAGAGAGAGAGAGAGAGAGAGAGAAAGAGAGAGAGAGAGAAAGAGAGAGAGAGAGAGAGAAAGAGAGAGAGAGAGAGAGAGAGAGAACCAATGGGAAGGCAGAACGAGAGGGCATCGTTACGTCGTCGTCGACGACGGCGGTACTGCCGGCAGCGGCTTCCAAGCTGGCTGCTCTCGGTGGCATTACTCGATAAGGCGCATTTTCTCGCGAACCTATACATATATCGGCAAAGCCAGCTGCCAGGAGACAGGCCGAGCTTAGACCATGCGACGACAACGATGAGAGAGGTCTATGAGGAGGGACGTAACTTTGTCGATTATCGTTCGATCGAATCATTTTGTAAGCACGGTAAAAGAGGGGGAGTAAACGTGCTGTGTGTGCGAGAGAGACAGAGACAGAGAGAAAGGGAAGAATATTTATTGTAGTAAGAGATCGAGTCCTGCAGGTAGAAAATTATAGCATATATATATATATATATAAAATATATATATGGAGAATCAATACGAGGATCAAGATACTTCACTTTGCATTCATTTCGAATTACATATACATATTTCACATATCACTGTTAAATCGCTACTATTTCTAGCGTTCAATTAGTAACGAGTTTTACGAGGTAGCTGTTACTATTCCTACAAAGGTATACTTGCTAGGTATTTGTTCTGCATTGTGGCGATAAAAAAAAGCGGAAAATAATGAGAGAGAAAGAGAGAGAGAGAGGGGGGGGGAGGGAGAAAGAGAGAAAAGGAGAACGGCAATGAAATCGGCCGACTTTGGTTAGCGAAACGACGACAACGATGACGATCGTTTGCTCCGTTCTCGAAGCGAGTTTACGAACCCGTTTCGAGTGGCGTCCCTTCTCTATTCGTGCCAGCACCTTCGTCGACCGGCTTCTTGGCTTACCTACCTTCTTTTCAGATTTCGTAACCGAGCTTGACCGATCTCAACGACGCACGAAACGAGAGCGTCCTCCTCCACCACCACCTCCACCACCTCCTTCATCGTCTTCTTTTTCCGTAACTTCGTTGGCCTTTTTTGGATTCGCACGATCCGATCGCGGAAAATCGATCGACCATATATAGGATGTTCCATTTCGATTGATCCATTTCAAACGTAATCGTCGAGGGATAGTCGTCGGGAGGTCACGAACCTACGGTTCTTCTTTTCTTCGGTGGAGGAGTAGGAAGTTAGTTATATGGTTCCTTTAGACGCGTTCGAGCACATCGACACGTCCTTTTATTTCTTGCTCGGTCTTGTCTGCCCAATTCTGAGAATCGAGAGAAACCCGTTCGTACGAGCGATGTCGGTTTTATCGTTCCTCCCTATATACACGCGACTACGTGTGTGCGATAAAAAGAGTAAGAAAATGGCATAGAAAAGGACGGAGAGAGAGAGAGAGAGAGAGAGAGAGAGAGAGAGAGAGAGAGAGAGAGAGAGAGAGAGAGAGAGAGAGAGAGAGGAAAAGGTAAGGGAGAAAAGGGACGAGACGTATGAGAGTCCCTTCGTTTCTGTCTCTCTCTCTCTCTCTCTCTCTCTCTCTCTCTCTCTCTCTCTCTCTCTTTATTCTGTCTCGTTCTCTCCACTCTTCCTCGATAATAATAGGGAGCAATATCCGTCCGGCTAAACTAGCATGGCCGTGTGTTCCTGTTGCAGAACACCGGCTGTTGTTTCGCTAAATTGACATTCAAGTAGTATATTGGCTCTTATCGTGGTTAATGACGTTTGCCATGGCTCGATCGGCACGAAGTGTGTGTACTGGCTTTTATTCGATTATGAATTTATTTCGTTTATTCCCCTATCGTTTATTCCCGAATCGTTCATGAGATGATTTTTCTTCAACGATTATCTCCCCGAATTAATTAGCGAGCGAGCCGGAGAAGATTCTTGGAAAAGGGTCGATCGACGTCGACTTATATACGTATCTCTCTCTCTCTCTCTCTCTCTCTCTCTCTCTCTATATATATATATATATATATATATATATATATATATATATACGTAAGTGATATCATATAATAATAATTATCCTATGTTTTGTTTTAAATAACTGAAACGTAATTTAGATACATGGAAAAAATGAAAAGATAAAAAAAAACGTACGATAAACGACGCTTTAAGATTTTCTATCGATCGTCGTATAGCTTCTATGTATATCGATCCGAGCGTTGATAGGATACACAAAAAAGGCGTATGTTCGTCGTGTTAATTAAACGGTGCACGTTCCGCGACGGAAAAGCGAACGCGGCATGACTGCGAACGCGATAAGTCTTGTCTTGTGTTCGGAGTGACGCCATGACGATGTGTCGTACACGGAATGACACATGTGCCACGTTGACACGTGCTAACACGCCTACGCCGTAATTCTCTAATGATAGCCTTTGAATTGTCATAACTATTTCCAGTTGCGTTTACCGCCTGACCGTCGTTATAACTCGAAGAAAAGAAAGAGAGAGAAAAAAGAGAAGAAAAAAAAAAAGAGAAAAAGGAAGAAGAAGAAGAAGGCGAAATAGACGATTCAATATTTGAAGTAGAGCCTAGTCATTTGCATGACGACTTTAACTCTTCAACGACGACGTCTCTTCGACTTTACTCTATGGAAAGTGCCTTAAGAGAGTATCTACTCTATTCTTCGAAAAAAAAAAGAGAAAAAAAAAGGAAAAAATCGATTTTTTCGTTTCCTTTTTGTATTTTCTTCGAGTAGGGTATATACGTAGTAGTAGGTATGCGATTGTACATACATACAACATATATATATGCATGTATGGAATGAGAACGATGCGACTCAGCCGAGTATAAAAGCAACAATTTGTTTTACTTCGTTTCGTCGGAACGGTCGGTTTATTACTTTTTTATTCCTTTTCTTCTTTTTTCCAAAAAAAAAAAAAAAAAAAAAAATCGGAAAAAATATGTGTCGAAATCGATTCTAATCGTTTTCGTTTTGTAACTCGTCCAATTGGAAACGTCGAGTAAGTGAAACTCAGGATCGAAATAACGAGACTTTCGTTCTCGATCGATCGAACGCGCGCGCGCTCTTTCCATACTGTAATTCCGTCCCTAGGTTGCTCGTAAATTACGCTCGGTCCATCGGCCAGTATCGCGTGGAAAAGAAGCAAGGCGATCGGCACAGTACGCGCATTGTAAGTAAACCTTCGTTACGTGCGCCACGTATCCGACTGTGTAGACGCGGCCGTGTGTGTACGTGTGTGTGTATGTATGTATGTATGGATGCATGTATGGATGCATGTATGGATGCATGTATGTGTGCTTTGTAGGTAAATATACATACGTAGGTATACGTATGTGCGCGCACGTAAGTAAGGAGGGACCTTCGCAGAAACGATCTGGAAACTGGCACGTTCGATGCCGATGCGAGGACTCGAGTGAACTTTGTGAACTAGATCGCACGCTGCACCCTCTCCTCCTCCTCCTCCTCCTCCACCTCCTCCTCCTCCTCCTTCTTCTCCTCTTCGTTGTATCCCGTCGTAAACGAAGCTGAAGCAGAATATAAACCAAGCGACTTTTCGATTAACTTTCAAGCCGTTGTATTGCCTTTAGGGAGTACTCTTTCGCTCATGGCCTGTCAAAGAAATAGAACTAATTCACATGGTAATTGATATTTTTCTATGTTTATCTATTCGTGTTTTAGAAAGAGAGAGATAGAGGAAAGAGAGAGAGGGGGGGGGGCGGAGAGAAAAAGAGAGTATAAAAGAGAGAAAAAATACGAATATCTTTTCGATCGTAAATTAAAATAATTTTTCGAAAAGAAACCGAATCGATTCGCTTTCATTTTCCAATAGAGTTTATTTCTTCGAAAGTTATTAAAAATGTCTTTGGGGAAAGCAATGTCGAGAAGAAGGGGAAAGAGAGAAAGAGAGAAAATAGAAGCACGAGACCTTTTGGAAAGTTTGATTCCAAGTGGACTGGTTACTTTAATTAGCGAGTTTATTTCGAGGAATAGTAATCATCGTTCGAGGAAAATCGAGGATGATGGTATATACGGCACGTTCGTGGAAAGATTATTTACGAACGCTTATCGTATTTCTTTTTAAGTAAGTCGTGCGGAGATCTACACGCGTCTATATTTACGTGACCGGAGGATCCTCTCGATGTGGATACAAACGTACGTGCTGCCTTTAAAAGCTTTTTCAAAATAAGACATCGGTGTTACTATCTACGTAGATACGTAGGCGTGTACGCGTGCATGGAGATGAGAATACCATAATGTAATGTCTTTCGTATTTTGGTAGGTCCATATCGAGAACACGTGGCAAGTTAAACGCTTAGCGTAGAGGATATGCATGCATGATGATGTATATATGTATGTATGTATGTATGTATGTATGTATGCATATGTGTACGTCGTACGACGCAAGAAGACGAGCTTGAGAGACTACTTCTCTGGACGATCGTTCATCGACGACGAAAAGTCCACGAGTAATACATAAAAGACATAAGAGGAGCGTGTCGAAACGAGCGCGGTTTCTCTATCCTACTTTTGTAAACGCTCGCGTTCGTGCCACGGCCGATCCGTTCACGTTCGACTTTGTACGTACGTTGGTACGGACGTACTAAAGTATCCTGCATTTCGCGAAAATACTGCAACTTTATCTTGCTTTCGAGTCCTCCTTCGTTTCTTTCTCCTTTTTATCGTATTTTTTTATTCGATACATTGTATTTCTTTCTTTCTCTCTCTCTCTCTCTCTCTCTCTCTCTCTCTCTCTCTCGCTTTTTCTTTTTCTTTTTTTTTTATTAACATCTGAAATCCATAACGATAGTGGTAACGATAATGATAAGAATTGTGAGCGTATCGTTATGCAGATACATTCCACTAAACCGACAAAATCGGCACAAAGAAATAAAGCGCGCAAGAAGATTAATGCAATTTTGCAAGAGATGCACGAGCTAGATGTGGGTCGGTCTCTCACAATGCAACGACGTACCGCCCATCATCGTCTCGCATACCACGTCTATCTATGCCGAAGATAGCACGCTGCTCGGATTTCATTTCATTCGTTTTTGCCTCCGTAGTCTATGTATGTATAAAATGCGCTTAGCACATTAAGGATCTACATTTTAGATCCGCTTTTATCTTCGCTTTGTCGTCCCTGATAAAAAGTATTATATCGTCTGGTAATTAAGTCGGACGGGTGATGGGTAAGAAAGAGAGAAAGAAAAAGCAAAGAAAAGAAAAAGAGAAATAATGGAAGAAAATTTTCACGAGAAAAGAACTACCTTGAACGATTTGTGAGAAAAAGAGAGATAGAGAACGCAGTCGTTATTTTACAAGTAAGAAAAGAGAAAAAGAATGGGCCGAACTGTCATTTCCAGTCGAGTTCTTTCAATCCCATCAAAAGAGAACGCGATGTCGGCTAGAGAAGCGAAAAGAGTGAAAAAGAAGAAGGAGAAGAAGAAGAAGAAGAAAAAAAGAAAAAGAAGTTTCTTCTACTCGGGAGACACGAGAGGCAAAGTATTTAAATTTTCTGAGCAAGCTCAGTGGTTCCCTGGTGTCTCCAAAGTCCTCCTCCGTATTTCTCTCTTCCTTCTATCATTCTCGTCTTCTTCATTATTCCGCCACGTAACTACGCGGAGAGATGGATATAGAGAAAGAGAGAAAGAGATGGTTCTCGGAAGAGTATCAAAGAAACACGATGGCTCCTCCTCGTCTCTTTGTCCCGTCCAAAGGCATCAGTTTTTCTGTGTTTGCGCAACCAATTGACACAGCCCGTTGACTTTGACCTCCTCCTCCTCTTATACCACTTCTTCCTCCTCCTCCTCCTCCACCTCCAGCACCTCCACTTCTTCTTCGTCGTCCTATATATCCCCTCGAGTCAGGTTCCTTTCGCACCTACGAGAAAGAGAGAGAGAGAGAGAGAGAGAGTCTTTCTCGTCCACCTACGAGCCGTGGAATCTTGTGAAAGAATAATGTTAATCGGCTCGTAAAATGGCCCCTCGTTTCCCGAAACTTATCTATTATTTTCTTCGCGCTGCTAATCCTTTCTCGCTGATTCGACCAACTCGTTCGTTTCAATTGATTTATATTTCTCAAGACGGAGCTATAATAGCGACCTCGGAATGAGAGTCCGGTCGTGCGAATTTCTGCTTTCTTTTCTTTTTTTCTTTTCTTTTTTTTTTCTTTTCTAGTTACGGAGATGAAAGGTCCGAGGATGTTTGGCATTGTAAAATTTTACGCCGCGTTTCCGTTCCCTTATCGCGACTGACGTAAGGCAACGGGTTTGGTCAGCCAAGAAACGCTTGGAGCAATAAACCTTCGAGTTTCCGGAATACCCTGAGGCCAAGTGTAGAGAAATAGAAAGAAAGAGAGAAAGAGACGGAGAAGCAAGGCTGAATTTAGACGCTCGGTATCTAGCGTCTCTCTCTCTCTCTCTCTCTCTGTGTTTCTCTCTCTCCCCCTTCCCTTACTCCTTTCCTTTTCTTTTTCCTCTCTTTGTACAAAACCACCCTCGCATCCTCGTCTTTCGAGAAACGAGAAAGGTAGTCATTGTCGACGAGCCACGACTGTAGGTTATATCCGCGAAAAGAAATGATTAGGGGGAAAGAGAAAGAGATGTAGCGTTCGCGCGCGCACTCGGCCTCTTTCGTCGGCGCGACGAGCGACACGACATTCTGGTATTGAGATAATTAGAACGGGTGTCTCCGTCGTCGTCGTCGTCGTCGTCGTCCTCGTCGTCGTCACCGTCGCGTTACATCAAGAGTGACGCAAAGGAAAGAAAAGAGAGAAAAGGGGAGCGTCGTAACGATTCAAAGAGACGAAATTTCTTCTCGGCGCGACGTGTCGTTGAATTTTATATTACGCGCGCGAGGACGCAACATCGGCGAAACACAATGGAAGACGTGATTCATCGAGATTGCATCTCCTTCTATCTCTTTCTCTCTCTCTCTCTCTCTCTCTCTCTCTCTCTCGTCCTTTCCATCACTGGAAGAGTCGCGTTAATCAGCGAACTGCAACGAATCGTTGCCTCGTTATCTTTATAGAAAAAGAGAGGGAGGTAGGTAGGTAGGTAGGTAGGTAGTAGGTAGTAGGTAGTATATGCACATGCATTGGCGGTGATCCAATGGGCTGCAGTAAAAACTTTTATCGATTTTCTCATTACGGCGCATTCTTAAACGACTTAACGTAATGTGCTTCTGCTGGTGAAAATGATGCGCCATTCTTGGAACGGTCTTTGCCGATCCTGGCCAATCGAGTCTACTTCTCAACGAGCGCGATCATTAAGGTCTCGTTTATTTGAGAGTTCGATGCAAAATTTCGAGGCCTCATCGATCATGCAAATTTACGTACGCGGTCGATTCGCAAGATAAAGGACGAGACCGTCGAATATCAAAGTCGAATTTGTTTCTTTTTTTCTTCTTTCTTCGTTAGGGAGAATTGGGAGCGATTTTGATATTATTTCATTTGTGAATCGTGTTCCAGTTGGCGGTATGAGCCGGCCATCGAAAGCCGTCACTCAGGCGAAGAAAGTAGCGCCGCCGGCCGTACCTGACGTCTTTCGACATTCTGGCTCTTCCTTCGGATCGGCCGGATATGCGAGCAGCGAGGATAGCTGCTTCCTCCCTGGAAGCGGCGGCGGCGGCGGCGGCGGCGGTGGCGGCCCGGCCACCGACGATGCTTCTTATGGGATGCCGTCTGGAAAAAGTCCGGGACCTATTTTTACGCACCCAGGATTCGCCTTCCCACCGGTCGTCGGCAAATACGCCCACGCGGAGGATCAAGGTATCTATACCGTTCGACCGACAGATTTCCCCCCCTTTCGACCCGCCGACCGTGTCAACGAACGAGATTCGTTTGACCGAAAAATATCTATTCAATTTGAAGGCATCGACATGACGCAAAGTCCCGGAAGAGATAGTCCCGGCAGTTCGGGATCGGGTTCGGGTTCGAGACATTCAACCGCCTCTTTGGATTCTGGAAGAGCGTCTGGATATCATTTGGGTCCGCGCGGACCCGGTGCTCTCGCGTCATCGCCGAGGTGTTCCATCAGCTCCCTTGGGAGCCATCCCGACAGACCGGCGGATCTCGACGTCGTTCACGCTTGGCTGACCGAGCTACAATTCGAAGAATACTTTCCCCTCTTCGCTTCGGCGGGTTACGACCTTGCTACCATAACGCGCATGACGCCGGAGGACCTCACGGCTATAGGTACGTACTACGCGCGGACGATGCGCGTTTTACCTTCTCGTCGCGAGATACTTTGCACGCTTACGACGTCGGACCCGTTTGTTCCGCCAGGTATTAAGAAGCCCAATCACAGGAAGCGTTTGAAAGCGGAGATAGATAATTTGAACATCGGAGATGGATTACCGGAGCACGTGCCTGGCTCGCTCGAGGAGTGGCTGAGACTTCTCAGACTGGAGGAATATCTCGGCGCGCTTCATCAACAGGGCATGCGTTCGGTCGAGGACGTCACGACTTTGACTTGGGAGGATCTCGAAGACATCGGTATCGTGCGCTTGGGTCATCAGAAGAAGTTGCTGTTGGCGATTAAAAGAGTCAAGGATATTCGTGCGGGCAAGCGCATACAGCCTCTGGATCTGGCGCGTCTGCCTCCTCATCCTGGACACACGCAGGTGATTGAAACGATGTCGATGAAAATTTCGCTCTACGCTCGGAGCCGCCGAAATGTCTGAAACTTTCGGAAAGTTTTCCTTTAAGAAAACTATTTAAAGCGTTGACATCGTAGAGACATCGGGATCTTTCCGATTGTGGAAGAGCCGCGCAGCAGCAGCCCCTCGATTTTATTCGAGGCAACGGTTTGCCTTCGACGGAACGAAAGGTAACGTAAAATTTGCATTTTGATCGGTTCTCAGGACGTCGTTATTCAACGAGGCGGTCCCGACTTGCCGTCGCCCGACGAGGACTGCTCCTCGCCCGTTCTGAGATCCTTCCAGAGGGGTGGAAGCGAAGCGAACACCGGTGCCGCTTGGAGGAGCATGTACGCGGCTCTACCGAGCGATTACAATACGGTGGGAAGAGGCGGATCCCGAGGAAAGTCTTTGGAAAGCTTGGAAGACGCGCCGCTCGGCTATCCGCCCTCGCCGGCGCCACAGTCGCATCCTCAGCCTTTGGATTGGCGTCCGCGGAGCTTCGAGGACGGCGATCTCACTCCTACGAACGACGCTTCCGCGGTAGACGCTGGTGGGGGAACTCTTCCACGTCCCAGACATTGCCTGGTTCGTCCGCGGCCGGTTGCAAAGGTATTATTTATTTTATTGCTCTCTCCCTCTCTGCCCTCCCCCCGCCCCGTCGTCGGACCGTTCCTCCGAGAGAACGTCTCGACGATGGTAATGGCAGAGGCGGATGAAAAGGCGTAACGAACTGATCGGACGAAGGACGTTTTTGCGATGTAGGTCACCGCGACGCCAGGGCAGTTCAAGTCGCTGCCCCGAGATTTCGACAACAAGTATCAATTGACGTACGGACTGGAGAGTAGTCCCCATCTTCCTAAGCGTTGTCCACCCTCGCCACCGAGGCGACAAAGTTCGAGAGACACGGCTGGCCCGACCGTCGTGACCGTCGGTGGCTCGACCGTCGGTGACGTCGTTATAGATTGCAGCGGTCCCGTGCCTACCGCTTCCTGCGAGGATCATCACATTCATCAGCATCAGCAGCATCATCATCTTCAGCACCATCATCATCTTCATCACACTCCGCCTCCGCCGCCAGCACCAGCGCCAGCATCCTCCACTCCTCAACAAGCCAATCGGCCGCCGTCCTCGATGTCACGTTCCTGGGGCAGCGTCAGCGTCAACGTTAACGAGGAACACGAATTAATTGCCTCGCTCGCTCTGCAACATCGAAATGGATCCGATGCCAGCTTCAAGGTACTCCGGTTTAACGCTTGCTACCAACCACGAGATACGTTGTCTCGTCTTTATGATTTGTCTTATCGATTAACGTCCGTGTGTCTGTTCGAATATCCTTGCAGTCGAGTTCCAGTACAGAATCGGACTCGTTACCATTCGCGAACGAGAATGCCGGGACGATAAAGCAGAGAGCTGCTCGGGCTCAAGAATACGCGACGAGCGGTGCCGGTGGTGGTATCGGTGGTCACATCGTTGGACATCATTCCGGCAGCGGCGGTGGCGTTGGCGAACCTGCCGACGTTCTCAACGACATTGGAAATATGCTTGCCACTCTGACCGACGAACTCGACGCGATGCTCGAAGAGGAGAAGCGTCAGGGCCTGAATTCATAATCGTCACTGCCTTTCTTTGCACTTTTTCAATTTACTATTTACTAGCGTTGCCATAAACGACGGCGGGCTCTTTCGAATCGCGACAAATACCTAGATACACGAGTAGAAACTTGGCAAAGATACCGGAAGCGAAACAAGTAGCCGTTTTGAGAGCAGACGGAATGCGGCTGGGAACGAGCCGAACGGAAAAGATA
The DNA here is from genome assembly GCF_014466175.1 of Vespula pensylvanica. Lineage (NCBI taxonomy): Eukaryota > Metazoa > Arthropoda > Insecta > Hymenoptera > Vespidae > Vespula > Vespula pensylvanica. The sequence goes on from NC_057686.1 coordinate 18,362,747, forward strand.
GATAGCTAGATAGATAGAGAGAGAGAGAGAGAGAGAGAGAGAGAAGGAAACTGGAAAAAAAGATGAAAAGAAAGATCCACGGGGCCGACGCGAGTCCCTTGCGCCGTCGAAACTTTTCGCGGATAGAAGAGAACGTCCGTTCCCGACGTGCTGGCGACGGACGTTGTTTAACGCGTTTACGCTACATCGACTTAACGGCAGGTAGTAAACTATGTCACGGGGTAAGGATATTTCTACGCGCGAAAGCTTCTCGTAAGTCGATGCGGCGAAACTTTCCGATGCCTTTTTCCCGCGCGTTCGTATTCTTCGATTGGTTTATCCTTTTTCGTTAGGGAGGGGGAAGATCTTTATTTTTCTATGGAAATATCGTGGACTTCCTTCGAAGTTTCCAGAGATATAAGCTGGTGTCGCAGCACCGTTGCACAACTTCTTTTTTTTTTTTCTCTTCTCTTTTACTTTTTCTTTGACTCGAAAGCGGTCGTATCGTATTCCGCGTCATTTTGATTGCTTTCTCATTTCTGTTTTTTCTTTTTCGGGTCAAGCACGAGGCACGATCGAGACGTACTTTGAATCGATTCGTACGATAGGTTCGTCGCGCACATTGCCTTCTATTTTTCGCGAAAGCACTTTCTTAAGAATAAGAGAAACGTATGTACGTGCGAGGAAGCGTCGGCGACGCGAACAACGATCTTAATTCCTCGCGAATTTTATTCTTACGAAGTTAATACTCGAAGCTCTTTGCACCTTTTCGTCGTATAAAGACTGACGCGCGTGTTCTCTGGGAATTTCACATTGCAACAGATATCACGTACATTCCAACTATCATCGACTTTTCCTTTTTCACTTCCGTCCTTCCGTAGAACTATATAGCGTGACCGGGACCTTCGATGACCGTTGACACTTAAATATACTATTTGTAAGGAAAGAAAGTTTCGCGTCCCGTACTCGGGTCCATCGTAAATCATTCGTTCTCGTTACAGCTGTGCGATACGAAAATGTAGTTACCAACATTTCGATGCTACGCGACATACGTATTCACGAATCGTCAGACGACGTAATCGCGATATCTGTGCGAGGAACGACACAACTCGAAAACGAATTTTGCATCTCCATTCGTCTCGAATTCCTTCGACGAAGTTCCACGACGACACTTTATAATAATATCGAGAAAAAAGAAAGCCGACCGACGAAGAGAAGGCTTTAGCCGGCGATCGAATTTTTCAAGGCAATCACAGTTTAGCGACGACGCGTGATCACTGTATGCCAATTAACCTTTTATATTTATTGTCTGTACTAATAAACATAGTGACGTACGTAATTCACTATTACCGTGTGGTGCGGCCGTGTGGTGCGTAGAGTATCCATGCGTATCAAATCAAATCGTAATCGTAGCAGTGAAACGTTATGTAAGACACAGTGTCCAGGTGCTTCTTGCTCCGAATGCTGGTGCGTACTGAGACTTCTATGTAGGATTTAAGAAGCATGAAATTTAATAAGGAAAAAAATAAATAAATAAATAATTAACAAGTTAAAGGAATAAACGTATTATAGAACGTGAATTTTAGAGAGAACCGTCGACTAAGTATTCATTGTCATGTTTGAAAGGAACGATTGTAAAAATATGAGAAACGATCTCGCGCGTACTCGCGGCGAATCGTAAGAAATGCCTGTCGAGGTCTCCGTATGGACCAGTCCTCCCTATCGACTAACAAGGAAAACGGAACAGAACGAAAGAAAAGAAAAAGGCGTGATTCCGCGAGTGAACATGTTTGATGTACCATTGTAATCGCTCCTCCGATGCACTCTCCATTTTTTTGCCTCGACGCAGGTCATTGCTCTTAATTGGATCCAATTACGTTCCACCGACATGACAAGAAACACACGGTAGAACATACACAGAAAACATGAGATACACTTAAACTTAGAATTAATGGATTAAAAAATCGGGCCCGCCGACCAAGCGCAGTCCGCAGACTTGTCTTGTTAACTACTGTAGTTATATAGTTCTATACATACATATTTATATATACATATATATATATATATATACCATTGGCGAGCAGTGAATTTTGGGGGAGGGGGTCGTGTTTTGCGGTGCTAGAGGATTACGAGCGACTCTGTTTCTTTTGCTTTTTCATCGGGATTTTCGAAACGATGTTCGTTTGAGTCAAACGTACGTTTATCACGATGTCGGAAGAAAAATGGACATCGACTATGCGCGCGCGCGCGTCCAACACGCTCTATAAAACTCGTGTTTGAGTAATTGATTGATTGTATACAACGATCGACGGAACGTCGATCTTTCCTCCCCTTAATTTTTCATTCGTTCCTCTCGTTACAAATATTTGTAGGATTTCTTCCGTAAGGAAAGAACGCATCTTCCATATCGTATACTTTATAAACGATCGATCGATCAGTCGTACTTCCTCGTAGTTAGTTAATCATGATTAGAGAAAAAGAGAGAACGTTATTAGATCTGCGATGATGTTTTTTTTTTTTTTTAATGTCCACGCCGTTTAACAAGCGATTTGGTAGGACGGTGTTCGATGACGGAAACATAGGCAGCTAACGAAGAGTTTCCTGAAAGCATTGCTTCTGCATGGTGTATACATATTATAGACATATAAATATATATATATATATACATACATATATATATATATATATATTAAATTAGAGTTATAGATTTTGTACAAACGTATGCGTTGCCACGGTCTCGCTCGAGCGAGCACGATGCCCGCCTAAGCTGCATTGTACAACCCCCTCTCCCTTCCATGTTGGTTTAAAAGCGCGTTAAATATATTATTTGGTTTAACGATTACGAACGAAAGGTGATTGCTCTTTAAATAAAGCCAATTGACGCACCTACTTGCTATTTGCCGGATCTTTTATCCGAATCGTATTCCAATATTCCTTGCATCATTCTACTACTTGTTACGAGATATTTAGTGCTGCGATAGTAGTGCTACGATGAATCATCCTTTACGAGGGGAGGCTTCGAACGGCGTATTACGTCAAGGGTATAAGAAAACTATTGGCTCGTCTATTTTTTATGATATGCCAATAGAGAAAATTTTTATCGACTCTGTGTGCATTTATTACGATATCGTAGTTCTTCCATCGTGCGTCGATAAAAAATGCAATCTCGCATGCAACGGCCTTGCGTCTATCTTACATCGAGAGAAAGTGATGCGTTGAAGATACGTGTACGAGTAGAAAAATGTATAAGCGTACGTGGGATAAATTAACGAAGGAGTATCGCATGAGATTATTTCGTATATCTTTTATTAAAGCGAATGTAAAAGATAACGCGAGTTTCGTATCTAATCCGAAGCGTTTTTAATTTCGCTAATTTCTTCTTCTTTCTTTTTCCCTCGTACTACTTTATTTGGTTCGTTAAAAAAAAAGTTCAACTTTCAGTAACGCAGAAGAAACGAGATCCATCGAGCGCTCGATATCGAAACGAGAATGATTCGGAATAGGCAAAAACGAAAGATCGAGCTTATCGATGGGCAATTCGCAAAAGCAATTTGCGTTGCAGAGCGAAACGAAAACTCGATCGATTTTCGATCGTCCAATTCGGACGAAATTAAACGTCGTTCGTAAACAGGATTTGAAAAAAAAAGACGACGACGACGACGACTTTCAATCGCAGATTTGCTTTTCTCAGCGTTTCCGAGAAACCACCGTGTCACGCGAGTTCGTTCGTTTAAAAAAAAGATAAATAGATGGAAAAACGAGCCGATGCATTTCCTCTTTCGCAGTCCTATTACTTGTCACGCTTCTGTCCCTCTCGTTTTCCTTCTTACTCAACCCCCTTTACCGCCGTTGCTTCCGTATTTTTGTAAAAATGTACGACGCGTTAAGGTCCGATACGTCTCTGAAAACGTGTACTTTATCCCCGTTCTTTATATCCACAATCCAACTTCCGCATTTTTCCCTTTGTTTCACGACGCTCTTTGAAACGGCTCCAGCAGAGAGACTCGCACACGCACACACGGAACGAGTCAATCTCTACCAAGCGGGGAACTTCAACGCGCTCCTTTATACGCATTCGACGGAGCATGATGTTCGCTCGTTTACCGGGATTTGGTAAGCTCTTTTGTCTCTTTGAATCTTTTGATATTTACTTCTCCTTCATTTTTCTCTCCCGTCACGTTCAATTTCATTTTTCGCAATTACTCGTAGTGATTTTCGTGATTTTCGAGCTACTTAAGTAACAGATATTTAACGAGCATCGTTTTACGAGTATCGACGGGATTAAAACGCGAGATAATATCGAATATTGAGACGCGAAGGAAAAGCAAAAGTATTTTCTCAAACAATCGTGTCTTTCTTTTCGCTCTGACCTACGTCGTCCTATCCTCTCTCTCTCTCTCTCTCTCTCATTTGGAGAGCGCGATGCTTTCCACGGGTCGATCCGATTGGCTCGCGAGCGTCACGTGGTTCCGCGCTCGGTCGCAAGATGGCGTCGGTGAGTGTTTGCACGGCGCGCCATGTCGCGAGAAGTCAGTCGACTCGTTGCCTCGGTACGGGTAGCGTCGTTTCGTAGTTTCTTTCTTTTTAACGGGTCCGCGTCGCGCGTGTTGGCTCGCGCGCGCGCGCGCCACCAATCGCCTGCCATTCTCGTCCTTTATTTCTTTTTCTTTCTTTTCTTTTTTTTCGTTTCTACGTGTAGTGCTTTTACCAGATCTCGCGAGTGCGAAGAAACCTGAGAAAAGTGTGGACGTACGAGAGAATGTAGCCGAGAAAGCGGAGGTACTACACAGCCATCGACTGACGGTTCTATCTCTCTCTCTCTCTCTCTCTCTCTCCGTTCTTTTCTCCTTCTCTCTTCTCCTTTTCTCCTCTCACGGATGCCGACGCACTATTCGTCCTTATTCCAGTGTTCGAAGAAGCCTAACCACTGCCGATGAGATTTCAGGTGTTTTTTCTCTTTCAATCGTAGCCTTCTCTTTTTATCTCTCTCTCTCTCTCTCTCTCTCTCTCTCTGTCTCACTAACGATACATCCAGTCACCCTGTTACTCTAGCAGTTCAGCGATTACAACGTCGCGTTGGTAGATTCGTTAAGATAATTAGGAACGTGTATCGAACAGATTTTCCTACGTAATCGAAAATCACGGTCATGGTTTTCCATATTCGTTACATCGAGAACGAATACGTTTATTCTTCGTTCTCTCGGCATCCATCGTGTATTCGCGAGCGAATCCATAGTCGCAATCGATTACTACTTAGCTTACTTATTTGACAATCGAAAAGATTCAACGACTACGATCGTGTGTATCGTATAGTTTTCAGAGGAGAAGAAGAAGAAAAAGGACGTAATGGAAATCGTTAATACCTTCGATTGAATTAATTAATTCCGTTCGTCTATGATTTGTTTGTTTGTTTTTTTTTTTCTTTCGTATTCTCGTCAATGTCAAATTACGAATCCTAGTAATAAACGTTTAGATTTCGATGATTCGAAAGCGCGCGATGTTGGAAATCGCTGTACTTGCTCGATCGGTTCGACGTTCGATCGAATTTCAGAGGAGTAAAAGAGACAGACGGAATAGAAGAGCGAGAGAGATAGAGGATAAGAGAGAGAGAGAGAGAGAGACGGAGAGAGAAATGGAGGATGATTTTCGGTTCGAAACTCGCACGCTTTCCCTCGAAACGACGAGGACGTTGCGCGCCGTGGATTTCTGTGCTTCGACGTTTCGTGCTCGTTCCTCTGTGAAAAGAAAATAATAGAGGAGTGGTTTCCCCTCCGAAATCCAAGCGCTCTCTTTTTCTTTCTTTTTCAGTTTCTCTTTCTCTCTCTTTCTATCTCTTTCACGAGCGCGCTCGTCGATCTTTTCGAGGATAGGCTCGCCCGAAAAGTAGTACGGTCAGCATTTATGCTTTAGGCGCGACTTCCTGTTAAGTTCGAACGGCTTACGAAGCGATTGGAAACTTTTCTTTTTTTTTTTTTTTTCGAGATGAAATCGAAATATATCCGTATATCTCGTAGAAAACATTGTCATCTTTTATAGTTTACTCTAGTCAGAGTATCGATATGCGAATGTAAACGTTATTTTCAGACGTAAAGAAGGTCGGATTGATTGGAACCTCTGAAAATACGTTTCGCGTGAAAAGAAAAGAAAAGAAAGAAAGAAAGAAAACGACGACGTCGTTCGTACATTTGGTCGACTTTAAATCCCCGATAACGAAGCCGATCGTAAATCTTTTCGACTAAATGTCAAACGTTAACGGGAAGTGAGATTCGTGGAAAGAGAAATAAAGCGTTACGTTTAAGCGTTAATAGTAATAATAATAATAATAATAATAATAATAATAATAATAATAATAAAAAACGTTCTAAATATAATGATCAAGCGGAGACCCGTCTAAAAGGGTTGGAGAAAGAGGGATAGTTATGCTCGAACGTTTCCTGGGCGAATAATTATTGGCGTAGAACCGTTAGCCGAGAAATTGTTGGTGCGATTATTCAAGCCGAACGATCGTTCGCGTCGATGGTCGCGCGGACGCGATCTTACGAATCTGGGCCGAGTGAATGTTGTTGTGTGTGAAAACTGTTATGTTCGTCGCTATTTCTTTTTTTTTTTTTTTTCTTTTACTTCCTTTTTTCAACGAGCCACTAATAATCTGTTTCTCTGGAATGTCTTTCACCGTTCCAAGAAGATGGGAAAGAAGTTACGATCATAAATATATCGCCTAGAGATATATTCGTAACGTTCTCGATATAAATTCGTCGATAAAATATGCGCGTCGCGCAGCGGAGCTTCTAGATTTTCCGGACTTTGTTTTTCCAAGATTCGAGAGTTTACGACGAATATAATTGGAGCATTCTCATCGGGTAACCGAAAAAGCAACGATCGGTTGTCATCGGTCCCAGTGGAGAACGTAGAGAGACAAGCGCGAGAAGTACCGTTTCTCAAAACGGTCGTGAACGAGCGCGACTGTAATTTGCAACGTAAACGTCGCCATACAGTTAGTCTCGTAACAGGCGTATACGTTCGTACGTAGTACACGCTCCTCGCGCCTACCGAGCGTCGCGCTCGGACGCATGGCTCGCTGAGAAAATACCAAATCGTATCGCTGTCACTGCCCTAGAGACGGAGAGAGAGAGAGAGAGAGAGAGAGAGAAAGAGAGAGAGAGAGGGAGAGCCCATTTTTCTCAGACGAGTACTCCGCAGACAAGTGTACCGAGCTTGCAGCGACACCTTCGTGGTTTAGTTACTTTCCAAGCATAAAGAAAGAAAAATCTATCTTATTACGTCTTTGCGGTCGATGTATTATTTCAAATAATTTGTACGGTCTTTTATTAGTTTAGACAGTCTCTCGAGTAATCTTTGCATGAATTTCTTTATTCATTTTTTCGTGGCACTCCGCATCGTTATATCCACTTGACTTTTTTTTTTTTTTCGTTTCCCCTAAGAAAAAAGACACCGAACGGTTATCGTCAGCGTGACCGTAATAAGACGTCTAGACTCGACTCGAGTCTACGTAGGATCCCAAGGAATTATTTCTCCTTCTCCGATAGCTCGTTATCGTCGTTATTATTTTAATCGCGCGACGCGTATTTTATCGTTACGGTAAATCGTTTGGCCGACGTTAAAACGAATCGCGACAGGACTCTCTCTCTCTCTCTCTCTCTCCTTTATTTTCTTCGTCCATACGATTGCGACTCGTACGTTATTAACGCTTTAAACGTCCGACAAACGTCCACGTACGAAGGAGGAGAATTTTTATTGAAAATAATCGATGCTTACCTGGACCTTGGGATCCGGAGCGTTCTTATTCAAATTCGAATTCTCCGATATATTTCTATCAAAATTCTCGATCGTCGATAGAAAGAATTGGAGGAAGGACGAACGAGTTAATAATAATACCGACTTTTCGTTGGAAATCGTTCCTACGTACGCAAACGAGTTAGTGGAGCATCAGATTGATTTTCAGCATCGGCCGATGGCGGCCGAACATGGCCGAGTCGTTGATAAACCGATCGTTGGAGTAGAGTAACGTAGTCGATACTCGAATCGAAAAGAAAGAGAGAGAAACGGATGGTAGAACGGGAGTAGCGTGGTATGGCAGCGATTTGGATCGGATAGTCTGAGATCGAACACGGGGGGAGGAGGGGGTATGTTTGATTTTCTCCAAACGAGCTACGAAAGCGAGCTCTTATCTCCGTGCACGATTCTCTTTGGTCATTACGAGTAGTACTGGCTGGAAGTAGAAAGAAAAAGAGTAGGAGGGCGAGTAGAAGGAAAAACGGAAGAAGGAGGAGGGCTCGGCTTCCATTTCTCATTGGCGATGGTGCTGGTAATTCCGTGCTCGATTAGATGGCTGCTCGTTAAAGGGATATGCTTGGGTCTTGGAGCCACGACGACGACGGCCGCCGTCCTACTCTCCGGCGATTCGTCCGGAACAAAGGAGAGGCTCCGCTCGCGAGGCCGCACTTTGTGCGAGTGAAAGAGAAACGCGCGCGCGAGAAGGAAGAGTGAAAGAGGTCGAGCGGTACGAGCTAAGAGAGAGAGAGAGAGAGAGAGAGAGAGAGAGAGAGAGTCGTGGGGGAGCGATGCGAGTTTTGTCGGAGAAATGAAAACGGAGTAGGACAGGGGAAGAGGGATATATATATATATATACATATATATATAGGGACACGCGCGCGCGTAAGCGCCATACGTATATATATTTATAGTTCTATTCTATACCAATGTATGTATCTATCCATGTATTTCGCTTATACAGAAGAGGGAGAAGGACACGAAGGAGGAAGGGCCACGACATTTGGAATAAGTGGGAAGGAAAGGGATAGACGAGGGTGAAGAACAGAAGGGTGATCTCGTTTTGCGAGAGAGAAGAGAAATAAATAAAGAAAGAAAGAAAGAAAGAAAGAGCGACGGCGGTGGTTGATCGTGTCTGCTGGAAAAGGAGAGCGGATGAAACGGTGGCGAAACGTGGCGAACGCGACGAAGAAAGGATAAAGGGTTATAAGAGAAAGAAGAGATCCCCGATGTGTGCTGCAGGACCGTACGATGGCCGGGGCCCTGTCTGAGAATGCCCCGAGGCCCGTGAGCGTCGTTGGCGTCGACGGTAGTACCGTGGTAATTGTCAGGAGCAACGCGGACGATCAGGTAAGACGCGCCTTCTTTTTTCTTTCTTTTTCTCCTTTTTTTCTCTAGGCGGATCTACGCCTTCCGATGAAAGGGATGCCTCGATCACCGCAATTAAGCTGTTTTTCCGCGACTGAAAACTCGTTTCTCCTTGGGAACGCGACCGGAGGATTCGACGTCCTCGAAGGATTCTGGTTTTACGAAAAGATAAAAGACCGTATGATTCGTTCGAGCGTTCTTGCTCCTTCTCCTCCTCCTCCTTCTCCTCCTCCGAGTCTCGATCGCTCGATCCAATGCCTTTACCGAAGTTCGATATCGCGAGTTTCGCCAGGTCGATTAGTCGTTCGAATTTGAGTAGCCGCCGTGTAATGCGTTGCCTCTTGAAATGGAAAAAGAAAACAAAGAAATTTCCCGGACGCTGTAACGGTGTATTATGGTAATGACATATACGTAGGAAAGGTACGTCACGAGTGAATTTTCGTTATAATCATAATCGGTCGTATATGTTTAACGACGGCCCTTTTCCCTTTCTTTCTTTCTTTCTTTCTTTCTTTTTTTTTTTCTCGTTGAACCTTAATTAACTTCGCTCGCTTACGCGCGCGTATGCGTTACGTAGGTATACTGCGAACGTGTAGAGGCGCGCACGACGTATACGAGTATGCGCCGACACGAACGTAATTTATTTCCTCGATCAAAGCAGGCTTCCCCTTTTAAATCGTCGCAGTCCTAATAGCTGCACGCACAGGATGGAACCGCGTTCCTTCTCTCGTAGTATACATCGCGCGGGAGGAATCGCGATCGTGCTTGGATGCTCGCTATTAAATTTTCCGCCACCCCTCGTAAAGGAGGAAGAGGAATGGTGGAAAGAGGAGGGAGGAAGGAGGGAGGAGGAGAGAAAGAGGCGTCCCGATTTCACGCTGACTTTCATCCACTCGCTTCGTTCGAACGAAAGCCCGAGTTCTCTCTCGGCGAAGCCTTTGCTTTAAGGACGATTCGCCCATGCAGATATTTCTATAAGATTGCTTACGGTCGCGACCCACTTTTCCTTCTTACGCGGATTTTTTTCTCTTTTCTTGTTCTTTTTCATTTTCTTTTTCCGTTCATCCTCGTCTACCCCTTCGTCTTCTTCTTCTCTTATTTTTCCTTAGAATCTTCGTAAAGAGATAAGTCGGGCGTTTCGCAGCGCGAAAACGATTGCGGTTCTTTTCGTTCGTTCCGGATTCCGAAGGGTTTTATACCTCTCTCTCTCTCTCTCTCTCTCTCTATATATATATATATATATATATATATATATATATGTATGTATGTATATGTATATGTATGTATATGTAGATAGATAGATAGATAGACAGATGCCTGTATACGCAGCCTGTGTATAAGCTTTCCTTTCGAGTAAACATTGCCAGTGTGTTTTACGTTGCGTGTATAAGGAAAAGTATGCTATGTGAAAAGATTTTTCATTACGTGTGACGATGTTGAAAGAAAATAAAAAAAATATTTTCCACGCGATTTCCGTCCTTCTTATAATTTCGTGAAACTTGGATTAGAATGTTCGACAGGTTTGTTCCGCATCCTTCCTTCGGTGCGTTCTGATATCGAGTAGAGCGATCTGGCTAGAGAAGCGATGCACGACCTCGCTTCGTCGGCGGATAGCTCGATGCACCAGGATTGATAACACGCCAGGAACGATAGCGTATCGTTGATCACGGCGCGCGCGTGGTCACGGTATAACGCGATGCTAGGGAAGATTTTACGATCTTTCTTTTTTTTTTTCTTTTCTCTTCTTTTCCTTTTTTTGGTCCAAGTACCGCTGCCTGCATTTGCTATACACAATGTCGGTCCGTTGAAATACGGGACTCGCATAGCGCTTCGGGTCTTTAAACTCCTTATCAACGAGCGATCTTCGCGGTTGCGTCGTAAATAACGTAATTGCATCCATAACAATGGCAGGGCTCGGTCTATCTAACACCGAAGAGGAAAAAGAGAAAAATAGGAAAACCACGAGAGAGAGAGAGAGAGAGAGAGAGAGACAGTTGGTTTCTCATGTGCCCAAGGCCCAGTAGGATGAAAAAGGAAAAGATAGAGAGAGGATCCCTCGTTCCTAACTCCATTTTTTTTCGCACAATTAGGAAAGCACCGAGAATTGAATTTCTCGTTAATGCGGGATCGCGTGGGTCTCAGTCTTATCTCTTCTCATGATTAATTACGACGCTTCTCCGTAATTTCGAGCGTAAAACGTACTTTCCTTTTTCCTATAGAATAAGTAAACGCAAGAAATCTCGCGAGTGGGAGGCGTTTGGTACGGGCGCGAGTCAAAGTTAAAAGGACGATATAATAGCGTAGAGGTAGCTCGTCGAAGAATGTTTAAAACGTTTGGGAACCACTGTCGGTCGGTGGCTCGCGTTCCGTGTGGGAAGCACATGGCACGGAGAAAGGGACGCACGGGTGGGAGGGAGGTAGACGGTCTATGGTGACGGCGGTGGTTTGGTCAGTAATCGAGAATCCGTGATATTTCGCAAGAAGAACGTGCTTCGATCGTTGATCCCGCAAACATGTTGATTGTTCGCAGGAATCGCGGGGAGACAACAACAATAACAACAATCGGCACAGCAACAACAACAGTAATCCCAACGATAATCCCAACGATAATCCCAACAACGGGAGCGGCAACGGCAACGGCAGTGCCAACGGCAACAACGTTCGGTCGTTCACCTCGACGGAAGCACAAACGGAGGTGGCGCTTCAGAATGGGCCCGAGGTCCTCGAGGAGCTGGCGAGCGAGTCACGTGGCGCGCGTCGCCGCGAGAGGCGAATGCGGAGACAGCATCGCCGGGCCCTGAGGAGTTGCTCGCTCCCACCGACTTATCCGGGTGCCGCGAATGCGGCCGTCGCGGTCGGTGCTTGCCCCGCGTCCGCGAACGCTCCCGGAGTGCCTTTGGTGCCACCTGCGAGGGGTTTTCTTCACCCGCCGCCACCTCATCTCGGACTCAGGGGACTCAGTTTGGGCTTACCCTTTCCCGTACCTACCAGCGTTTCGGCATTCGGCAGGTCGGTTCGTTTTCGTTTACTTATCGATCTCTTCCTTTTTCCTTTTACGCGAGTCCGCGATATACTTTATATTTGCGACACGCATACCGTATCGATACGTCCTATAATCTTTAATCTCTCAAGCCCAAAGGATTTATTCCGAGCTACGGACTACGGTAAGATGGAATAGAGCGAGGAAAGGCTCTCCCCCAAGATCGGTAGGCGAGCGTGACCATTTCCGAAAAGATTCCTTATCCAATCGGCGAGCCGTGAAGGAACGCGAAGGGTCCGCCATATAGGTAGGACCTACACGCGTCCCAAGTAAGATAGGATCGATAACTACGAGTTTCGTCCCGAATCTTTCCCCTTGGTCGTTTTCTATGGGTCCTCTTCTTTTTTCTACGCGCGTCTGGCCTATCAACGGAAGCCTTCGAGCTGGGAGTAGAGCGTCGCGTCGTACTCGAGGGGTTCGAAAACGAGCCCGTCCTTCGTCCTATACGTTGTCCGATCCTTCTCTATCCCTTTCTCGCGTCTCCGTAGTTGATTTTCATATTTAGGCCATGCTATAGACACCGAGGGGGACTACGATCGTAGGGACGAGCGTCTATCGATCCGCTCGTAGCTCTTCTTTCAATTATATTCTTTCATTCTCTCTCTCTCTCTCTCTCTCTCTATATATATATATATATATTTTCATTCTCCGCTACGTGACGTCGTAGTGGAGAATGAAAAACGAAAGGTGGAATAACTAAAGTAGAAGTTATTAGGGTACTTCTTTTTCAAATTCACTCGGGAAGTCGCGTCGAGTATCGCGACCATGGCGTCGAGGCGAACGTAATGACGATTATCTTCGGACGGACAAGAGAGCGGAAACGCGCGAGATAATTGGATTATAGACGCGCAAATGCCCGCCGGGGTCGAACTTTTAACGCGGATATCACGTCCCATGAAGTTTGAGCCGCGAGAGGAAAGGTAGCGGTAGGGGGGAAGAGGAGAGGTAGGAAGGTAGCGTGTTACACGCGTTCGTGTGCGTGTAATCCGTGCAACGGACCATGAGCCGGCGAATGGCGTCAATTATCCGGCCGAGTAAAGTTCAACGCATGCCGAGAGATCGAGAACCGTTCTCCGAGCCAAGCGAAATAGGGCCGAGCCGCACTGGCTCGGTTACGGCCAGCACCGGTTACAAGGAGACTCGTAAATCCACCAGCGGAATGGTGGATGAGTCGATTCGAGCTTTGTGATCTCTCAAAGTCGCTACTTTGTTCCATCGTTTGGCACCCTTCCTCCCATTTCCATCTTAATTGTCTTGGCGATGGTCCGTCCGTTCGTCCCACGTTCGTAAAGCATCTCGCGGCCAAATATCGAGAAGATTAAATCGTACAATTTTTTTTCCTACCGAGATGAACTTTTCAATGTCGCTTTGTAGGAGATGCGACGAGGTTTCGTCGTACGAGTGGCGATGGAAACATATAAAGGGGGATGATACGTCGCGTTGACCGATGCATCTTGCGTAAGGGATTAGTCCATTAAAGTTGGGGGAATAAGGAGGATAAAGAGACGGAGAGAAGGAAGGAAAGAAAGAGGGAGACCATTAAGCCCGTGTTACTGTCGATCTCGAAGAAAAACGATGCTTTTTCTCATCCTTGGTAACTGCTTCTTGGATCGTTCAAGAGTCGTAATTCCGTTTTATAGACTTATCAGCGGAGAGTATCGGCATGGCAGACTCGGATAATTTACAGGAAGCAAGAAACGACGCGTTACGTTTTACGAACGATTCAATCGAACTCGAAGAGATCGATGGGAGGGAGCGAGCGAGAAGAGGAAGGAATCGCGAAAGAAAACGTGGACACCCTTTTGGAGCGCGTCCGTGTCTTCCTCGAAGGTGGTGTGTAACGGCTGGCCTCTCACGATTCTTCGTCGTCTCGTCGCCTTAGCGGCCACCGAGTAACCGGGAGAGGAGGAAAAGGAGTGTGTGTCAGTGGGTCAGTTCTCTGACGATCGCTTCTTGTCTTTCAGGGACGCAGTACCGAAGCAATGTTGCGGCTTAGGTTCGCCACCGGTGCGTTGGTCCATACTCGGCGTGGGAGTGGTGGGTCTGGTTTGTGCCGGTGCCGGTGCCCTTTTGGGCGCTCTCAGGGCCTCGGGACGCGATCACATCGCCGTGGCCCTACTCATGATCGGTAAGTTCGCGTAAAAGGAGAAACCTCGTCTCTATTTATCTTACGCGACGCTCGAAGAGTTTCTTTTAAGAGATATTGTAAGCTACGAATGATACCACCGCGCGAGATAATGCTCGGAGCGTTTGTAAGACCGTCGAAGAACCGTTTTCGAAGAAAGACAATGGACACTACGTTATTTGTAGTTCGCAGAAGACGTCGCACGGTCTGTCCAACGATAGTTCTTTTTCCTCCTCTTCTCTTTTTTTTTTTCTCTTGAAAAGAACAAAAGAACGGGTTGGCCATTATCGCTAATTACGAGGCAATTTCGACGATGGCTTATTTCGACGAAGATTTACGTTTTCGAGGAGGAAGAAGAAAAGAAAAAGAAAGCTCGCGCGACGTCCTCGTATATTCGTTCAAAGTCCGAACGAACCGATCGAATTATACTGTTAACGGTTAAACGACGGACGCCAGCGCAGAATACGCTCGAGCCGTTCCTACGTTTCCAGGTCGTAATCCTCGAGATCTTTGTTCGCCTACGGGGGCCCAGCGATTTCCGGTTTAGCGAACGAGTTATGCCATTTCGCTCGGCAATGGCATTTCACGAGAGTATCCAATCGATTTTACGACGACGGAGGAACGATCAGGGTCGCGTTAATGAATCGTTTAGGATAACGAGAAATCACCTTGCTTCGATATTCTAAGCTCGAACAAAAGACCGTGTCTCGTACCGTGGAAAATCATGAGAACCCGACACGACTGCTCGCTCGTCTTTCTCGCTCGCGCGTTCTTCCTCTCTTCCTTCTTAGTGGTTGGCTGTCTTCGCTACGAATCGGAGAAACTCGTGCGAACTTACGTAACATTTACGCTCGGCGCTCTCGTTCCTATCGTCATTTCGTGTCTAGCCTCGGCCATAATTATATATTTTATATAAAAAAGGAAATAATCCAAAAGCGATTTCATTTTCACTCGGTTCTCGACCGTCCGTTCTATATAATATCAAAAATGCAGCCCGTAACGAATCACGATAACTATCGTTCGATCGACGGAACCAAGATTAGATGCTAAGACCCGATCTCTTATTAATTAGAACACGTAGCGGCCTTCGCCGGCGTTGGCGGCGAATTGCGTCGTTTCGTTTCACAAAAGGATAACCTTGCGTAGCGAATTGCAGGATGCGAATGCAAATCGGAGAGACGCCTATATATGCTCGAAAGAATTATAACGATCGATCGAGAGACGATCGTGATCGCTCGAGATTGTACGTAATTACGCCGTGTTCTTCTCGCAACGCCTCGCTACGCCTCCAAATACGGCGTGCCGACCGGTTAGAATAGATCGTTTCGCCTCTGTTCAAAGAAGCTTAGAAGAAAAATTTAATCAAAGTACTTTTTTTTTTTTTTTTTTTTTTTTTTTTTTTTTAATAAGCGAAAATAATCGTCGCGTCGGTGCGTACGCGTCCGAGAGAGAAAATGAAAATCTTCGTTTTTACTTTTGTTTTGTTTATTTTTTCTCTTTTCTTTTTATTTATTTATTTATTTTTTATTTTTTTCCCTTCCTCCGAGGGACACTTCATTTCTATTCTCTCGCGAGTTCGATTTATACAAACGCAGAAATGTCCGTCCTCGTCGAGGCTGCAAAAAGTAAAATCTCGTAAGACCATGAAATATGCAGGATGCCGTCCTCTTGAAATTTAAATCGTTTGCTCCCACGCTCGCTCGGCATTTCATATAATATCTATAAAGAAAAGAAAAGAAAAAAAAGCAAAAAAAAAAAAAGGGAAAGAAAGAAAATGTCTACGCGCGTACTCGCTTTTTATTTTTGTTATCCGATTCGTTCTTTTCGCGTTTCTTCGTTTTTTCTCCCTCTCTCTCTCTCTCTCTCTTTTTTTTTTTTTTCATTCTCAATTGCTCGTTGTTCCTTGGTCCTTGTCGAACGATAAGATTCGGCCTTTGGTCGGGACGGGACAACAGGGTATTCGCAAGGACGATCGTAAAGGTTAGACGTTACCGAATATAACGGAACTCTTGTACGCTCGTAGAATTCGATACGGGTAATATGAATGGTACCGGATAATTCATCGTGTACTCCCTATGGTTTATAAAGAAGTTACGTCGTTAACATTCGAAACGAGTTTCGACGAACGCTTAGATTCTTCTTTTGCTTTTATTTCGCTCGATTATCCTACGATCCATTCCTTGACGAAGTAAACGCGAAAAAGTGTGAAAGAACACTGATATACCTACATACATACATACATACATACATACATATATATGTATATGCCATTTTGCAGCCAAACTCTATCATGCGAAAAAAACTCGTCTTGTACTTTCTTTTTTTTTTTTTCTTGTCGTTGTTAACATGTACTGGAAATGTAAAAGAAAAACGTACGAACGATCGAAGGAAAGAAGAAAGATACACGGCAACGTTGAGTCAAGAAGATGCACGAAGAAAGACGATGCAGAGAGGTAGGAGACTAGCCTCCTCTGCTTGGCTTCGAGGTGGGTCGGTCGAGGAGTGGGGTAGAGGGTGGAGGAGAAGAGGCCGATCGGAAACCTGTTTCGCTCGCGAGCATTCACGACTACTTCGTCCGCTTCTTTCGCACGAATTAACGAAAGAGCAGCAGAGATCTCTTCCATAAGCGCAGCCGGTAGCGAGATAAAAGCGAGGTTAGGCAGAGTAGACCGGATTCATTCAGAGTAAAGAGAGAGTGTGGTCGAAGAGAGGGGATGGAGGGTAGAAGGGAGGTGCTACAAATCGGTCGATGAGATAGTGCCTTCGATACGTCATTTGTTTGCATATATCTATGGTTTTTTTCTTCACGACGTTTGTAGATATAGAGTTATGGGACTGAGTACGACGGAAAAAATGAAATAAAATATAAGTGGGTAATAATACGTCATCGTAGTACGCCCGAGAGATAGAGAGAGAGAGAGAGAGAGAGAGAGAGAGATAAGGAAAATAGACAAAGTCCGGCGCCGATGAAAACACCGTACGAATGCGCGAGATAGTGAGAAGAGGAGGGGGCCGAGAGCGAACACTCGCAACAGTTACTTTCTAAACGTGGGCATGTAACCTGCGACCCGCTCAGAATGCCTCTCTCACAATGGGAGAACGCTGCTGCTCTAACCTACAGAGATCGATGTCGTACGCCTACACACGCGCGCGTTCACCCACCGTGAGATCGCGAGAGCGAGACGAAGATTAGACGACGGCTCTACGTTTCTAATTAATTAATTAATTAAAAGAGTCCTCACAATTTTCGATTTCTCCGTTCGCACGAATCCAACTCGAACAATTTTATTGGATATGATTCCGATTGATAACGAAACAAATATTTAGATCGCGATGGCGTTAAAATCGTTAATTGGATCGGGTGTTGCCCAACATTGCTACTTAGTTGTATAATGTCGGAGCTAGGTCTGTCTAATCGCGGAAATGAAAGGGTAGCTCGCACGCTTTAAAATTTCCCCTGGAATCTCTCCGTTAAAATCAATCGAGTTTCTCTATCGGGCGAGCCTTAGAGAGACGATCGAAAGTATTTTCTCACAGCGAGCTACGATCTTCGCGAGAATCCGTCGGTCGGTCGGCTGGTCGGACGAAGAGCGCCGCCTTTTTTCTCATCGTTCGCTATCTCGTCGCTCGTCGGTCGATGGGATTTTCTCTCGAAAAACGCGGGATGGATTTCACCGATTTTAATTTTAATGCGCGGAACGCAACCCAGTCGCAACGAGCGTACGTGATACGTTCGAGGAATAACAATCTCTCTTATCTATTCGATTAAGAAAGTTAAAAAATTTCTTTTCATTTTCTTTTTCCTTTTTCATTTTTATTTTCTTCTTTTTCTTTTGTTCTATCGCGCGCGATGATCAACGCGTAATAAATATCGTACGAAAGTCAGGTAAATCCGAAGAGAGAATGTGTTTATCCGTCATAAATCATTATTTTTCACTGTACACGAGCATATCGTCCGACGTTTGCAGGAATAGGAGTGGTCCTGGTGAGCGTTAGCGCAGTGGCGTGGCGAGTGACCAGCCGAGAAAATTGCGGCAGCTTCTTCGGTTTCACGGGGATCACCGGTCGGATTCCACCGGCGAGGCCGATACACCCGTACGCTGCCATGATTTATCCGGAATTCCAATTTAGAACGCCACCACCGAGTTACCAGGTAACTTTGTTATCATTTCGACTCCGCGAAGAAGATTCGACGTTACGACCGGGCAAAACGATCTCTCCAGTCGCGGTCGTTGCAAATCCAGACGAAATCGATACGACCGCGTTACGACGCCTTCTCTTTTCTCTCTTCGCGTCGACGCCGATCGTTACGTAGCTCTCTGGTCGATCGCGATTTGCATTGCGAAAGAGCAAAACCGTTCTGGTATACACGATGCGTTTCGCGATCGACTCGCGATTCGTACGGTTGAGACCTCTGTTCGAATACGTGCCGTCGCTTCGCTTAGAAAGTTCTCTTCCAAGTTCGATACTAAATTTTTCTCTTTTAATTTCAGGCGAGCATGCAGGAGTACAGGTTACGGCTGCTGTTGCTAGACCGGCTACAGCCGACTTCGTCTCCGCCACCCACCTACAGGTCGAATGCCAGTAGCATCGTGGCGGCTGCTGGTGGTACTGTTCGAGAAAGTAGACCACCGAGTTATTGCGCGCGAGGCAACGCTACGCCAAACGCGAATCTGGTGCCCTCGAAGAAGGACGCGAATCTCGTCAGGATCGTTCAAACGGAGGCCGATCCCGTAATCCTTAGCGGCGATCAAACGCCACCGATAGCTGCGGTCGAGGTGCTCGCGCACCTCTAGCCCTTCGAGCTCCTTGATCTATCGTCTCTCTTTTCGAAGGACCCTGCTTCGCTACACTCCTCGAGGATTCTCGATTACTATCGTTGGTCGTCGGAGCGTTCCGAGCGTCGCTTCGATTCGTCACTTGATGGAGAATAATTGGCGAACTTGACCTTCGATTAATTTTCGCCTATCAAGGTTCACCCCGTTCCGATAGAAAAGTATAGAAATAACGACGCTCCGATGCCAAACGATATAATCATGGCCTAATGTAGTCGGCGATTCGTCGCGCGAAGGGAATCGATTCTAAGCCATAATACTGTCGTTCGATGTTAGACGTTTGTATCGTTAGTTTTATAAGTTGTCCCTTTTTTTCCACGCGCGTCAGGAGTTTCTTTTCCCCGACAGTATTTGCCGCCGGTACGAAGGCGGATGCGTCTTCTTCTGAAAATCAATCTTTTTCCGAAAAATTCTTTGCGAAAAAGGATATACGCGTGTGTATATTTTAATCGTCTTGCGTTGTTCCACAATGCCGAAATTGCGTCGTATCGAACGTATCGGAGACGACAAGAGCCCCTAAGCTCTTGACGTCAACGAACGATCTCGATTTTTCATAGATGTAGTTATACTGCGCCATGACGGTCGTCGCTGACCCGACAAGATAGAGAATTGTATATTTTGAATATATGTGTAATCACGTACGTAGAGTCTTAGATTCGTTCTAATCGCGAGTTCCTCGTAAACTTCTACTACGTCTCGTTTTATAATTTCGTCTGGGCTTGAAAATTTCACAGACACCGCGCTGCGTTGATTAAATCTCTAATCAAGTCGATAAAATATACGAGCGTACATTTTTACGATAATCGCTTTAACCGAGTCGCACGAAGCGTTTCGTAAGGGATAGATCTTGCGTAATAGAACTTTACTTCGGACGCGTGAAAATATTTTATGTGATGATAGCCCAGTTTATCGCGATATCGCGAAATATTATATATTTTCACACTTAGCAGGATCCAGCCTAGCTTGGCAGATCGATACGACGCGTAAAGCGCGATAAAAAGGGCGATCGGCTGTTCGCTGATCGAGCGACGCCCGATGTATTATTATCGTATTATTTATATTTTATCGATACGCGTACACGTTTTATCAACGATTGTGCGTCGCACTAGTTATCCTTGTATGATCTTTTTATCGAGAACTAGGAGAGTCTAGATGTAGTAGCGCGAGGATGTACAACAATTAATTACTTAAACGTACTATAGATCGATCGATTCGCAAACGATTTCTCCATAGAGTTTTCTTCGACTTGTTGTCTGTTCGACTCGAAACATGACTCGAACGTCGATCAACGAAATTTTACTCGATTAGCGAGATCTTACGACGATTCTACTTTTCGAGACAGTTCGCTTTTCGCGATTCGAATTTTAATAGTCTTTACGATGAAAGTTACGAACGTAGAATTTGTGAATTTGAATCTCCATTTCGATGTATTAGCCGGTTACACGATCTTTTCGAGACTAAATCACGTAGCAACGTTTATCGATCGATTTCTTTCGGTACAATCGAACGAACGTAATCTCAAGAACATTTAGAAAGATAGCGAAGAGGGAAAAAAAAGGGCACCGTTTTTCTAACGAAGGTTTCATAAAAAATCACGTAGGACGAAGGCGTCGCGTCATTCGAATATAGATTTGATATTTTCGTCGACTTGATATAATGACTAACGCGCGAGTCGCGTTATTTTATAATTGTTAACGTCGTTGTGCATTCGTGTATCGCAGAAACGTACCTATCGCTTTGAAAGTTAAACGACACTATAAAAGAAGAAAAAAAGAAAAAAAAAAAGATAGAAAATGCTTCGGTGTCGCGTGACGATGTTGGATATTCTAACTATTGCCAACGCGTCGTAGCTTCGATGATAGAACGGTATGATTGCTGGCCGAAGAAGATAACGCTAGGATACTCGTGTACAATATATCAATATTTTTGTAATCGTCTCTCTTGTATCGTTAGAGAGAATCGCGGATCGCTCGGTATGATCAAGAAAAAGCTTCGATTTATACTAGCTCAGAATACTAGCGTGCAGTCGCGTGATATGTACTTTTTATTAAAAAAAAACGGGCGGCCTTATGCACTCGTTAAAAAAACTCGCAATGATTCGTGATAGACGAGGAGAGAGAGAGAGGGGTGGGAGGGGGAGGAGAGAGGGTCACGTTGTAGAAAATCGTACGAGTTCCTTCATAACGATATATATAGGCCAATTTGTATATCCGATCGCACAGAAGCAAATATATCAAATATATATTTATCATCGGACACCTTTATATCTTCCTTTCGACGACTCTCTGTACTCGTACACGTTGCAAAACGCTATAATCTTTCGGTGTTCAATGTTCCCCGTCCTCTCTTCTCGAGGAGGAACATTTGTTGGCTTTCGATGGACGACGAACGAAGAGACGAGGAACGAGGATCGCGCTCTCGCATTCATTCATTTTCTCCTTTCGAGAGAATAATCCGTGAAACGATTCGTTCGTGAGAATTTAATTGGAAAACTTTGTTCTATTTTCAAGTTATACTTTTCAGAGAGGATTTGATCAAATGGAATTGCGTTTAATCCTACGAACTTATCGTGCGCATATAATTGCGATGATACGCTGAAACGAAAAGCACGATAATCCGCGATCAAACATTTATACTCGAGATTTTCTTGTCGTGTCGTAATGTGATTACCGTTTAATCGATTATGTATTTCTTGTGCCGTTATTTTCGCAAAAGGGGCTTCGTAGATTTACATAAGGTCCTTTCGTAGACGATTAACATTTTCCGAGATCGTAGAGATGCGTTTATCGATTATAAGAACAGGAGTTTAACATGAAATACATAATTGAAACGTATTAAAAAGTGTCTTGTGTATTCATGCGTATTGTAAAAAAAAAAAAAAAAAAAGAAAGAAATTAATAAAAGATTCAACGATCATTCATTCCCGTTACGAACGTATTACCTGCTACACACCTGACACACCTCGCATCGATGCGTCGTATCGTAGAAAATATCTGCAATAATAAGGGACAGTGATGTGTGGAAAATAATTGACAACGACGAACGATATAATTACAGTAATTATTTTAATGGATTTATTTCAGACAGAAATAAATGCTGCGATACCGACTTGACGGTATTTTTCTCTTGCTTTTCTTATCATACTTTTTCTTTAAGTTTGATCTCTTATTCTCTCTTTCACTCACTCTCTCTCATTTTCATTCTCACGGACGCATACCTTTATCGAATGTTGGTCATACGTATCCCTGGCGATTAGAGATAAATCGATCGCTCTTTCTCTTTCAAACATTCTCATAGTAGAGACGGTATCGGGCAGATAATATCGTTTAAAACCTAAGGAACGTGTATCTTGCGCGTTATCGATACGCGCATTTGGTAAGTGCCTTTACCTAACCGCGACGTTTTTTTTTTCTTTTTCTTTTTTTTTTCGTAAAGAGGACTGGTCCAAAACGGGGTCGCTCTTCAAACCAAAATCATCCCCTTTATCGACGGTAATCGATTTCTCGCTTTGAGTATTCTCTGATAAACAATCTGTTTAAAATGTTTCTCCTTTCGAAAAATGTTTTCATTATTCGATCCCCGCGACAACGTTTTCACGGTAGATATTATTTTTCATTAACGGTAAAAAAGCTCGTCCTCCTATCGATAAAATAGTACGTTCTCTTTTAACGCGGCATCGATCGTCGTTATTACATCTCATTCGCGAAGTGGTATTATAGAAAAAAAAAGGCCCGACTAAAACAACGCTTTGCTATTAATCTTTGGAATGAAAAATTATATTACAGGCTCGACGATACAATTATCTACTTATCGCATAGCGACACGATCATTGGAAAAAATTTGAGATATGCAGAACAAATCGCTAAGCAATATTTAATAAGTAATAATTGCATCGATTACCTTACTAAGTTCCATCGATTTATCGAGTGAGAAAACAATGATACTCAGTTTCGAATTCATTCTCGTTCGACGCATTAGGACCGAACAAAGTATCATTTTTTTTTTTTTTGGTCGATATTTCTAAACCCGAAGAAGAGGACATCGAGAGAGTGGAGTGTTCGTGTCCTCGCGAGTTACGATCACCACCGATCGGGAAATCTTAACGCGTTCCAACTCGAAAGAACAACGAAAATACATTTTTTCGTCGATGTTTTCGCTATTGTCCGACGTGGACGATCGAAACGTTCGAAAACGTACGACGCTTTTTTCTTGCAGACGTTTCGTCGCTCTTTCTTACGATATCGACGTTGGAATTAATAAAAAATAATAAATAACACATTGCTTTTCACTGAATTTTCAAAAAAATATATGCGTGTGCATACGTACTTACATAAGACGTATATAGAAAGTACCTCGTTTAGATCGACTCGATTTTAATAAAATTATTTCTATTTTTTCTTTTTTTTTTCTTTTTTATGTTTTATCTTTTTTATTACGTACGCTCGGCGATATATAGTATAATTATTTTTTATACACATATATATATATTTATGTATATATATATATATATATATGTATGCATATATAAACATACATATAGCAATAAGATAGTAAGTTTAGATTAATCGAGTCGACTAAAATGTTTCTGAGGAGACCCTTATATATTTTAATAGACGTATATATACTATATGCACGTACAAGATATTTCGATCTATCGATTAAATACCGTCGTTTCCCTTTCCTTCCGCCTACTCTTCTTCTTCAGACTTTCTTCTATCTTTAAAACGCACCTCCTTTGGCGGCGAACGCGTACAGAAATACTATGCGAAATATTCTAGGCGAGGACTTGACGTTATCACGTTTTGTACGGAGCAGAATGATTAATTGTCTCGAACGCTCAATAACAGGAGATGAACGAATATAAACGGCTCGGCTTCGGCTGAGCAACGTCGATTCTTTCGACGATAATAAAAACGATTTTCTATGACGATGGTGAGGACAATAATATAATAATAATAATAAAAATAATTATATAATAATAATATTAATAATAATAATATAATAATAATAATAATAATAATAATAATAATAATAATTAGTAATCGCTTGAAATTTTGTTACTAGCTCCACCTCTTTGGCTTGTGGATACTCGTGACTAACCGTAAGCAGTATAAATTATTATTAACATTAGTCGCAACTCTTCTCGTGCTGATATCGCAGCGTGTATTTACTCTGATATGTATATATACATATATATATATATATATACACAATGTATATATGTATATATATGTATATATATATATATATCGCTATCGTATTTTAACGCGCATCAGGCGTAATACACGCACAGGCATAACACAAGCACGACACACACATATTCCCGCTATCGGTTTAGACTTTCAACCTGGATGATCGTGTCCCGTTAATTAGCTTCGTAAAGTCGATGATCGTGCGATAGGGATGACGGCGATGGTGGGGAAGAGGGAAAATTCGTTTTCCGTGGGTTTTAACTGAAAATTGTGTGTTGTGGCAGTGTTATAAACCATATTTTCTGACATTTAAAATAAACACGCAGGAGGTGTAGGCGACGCAACGGGAACTAATTAAACTAATTAAAAATTTTTTTTAACCTCGCGAAAAATCGAGATTCCCGATGCGTCGTCGAAATAAACGGCGGAGAAGACGATCGATCGAATTTTTTTTTCCTATCGGCTTCCACGACGACGACGATGACGATGATAAAAAAAAAAAAAAGGAGAAAAAACGAAAAGAAAACATTTTAAAAACGACATAAGAAAAAGAAAAAAAAAAAAAACGAACAAAATATATCCGAAGGAAAGTACTCTCGATTATTTTCTTCGAAGAAACTTTCACGATGATCGCGATAATTAAATGGAAAGTAGTTCCGAGAACAATACTGTCGTCCTACGGATATCGGTTAATGGAACGTGATAATTAAAAACCAACGAACATAAAGCGATGAATTGGTGCATCGAGGTCGAACGGAGGAAAACCTCCCTCTCCCCATTGATTTCGCGCGGAAATAAATAATAATATTAATTTAATGACGGTGACGATGAGTGGACGATATATAAAAAGAACAGCAAGAAAAAAAAAAAGAAAAGAAAAAAAAAACGAACAAGACGAAACAAAGGGAAGGGAATAATCGCTCGGATACTTGGACGAAATTCTCCCTTCCTTCCTCATTTTTCTTTTTTTTCCTTTTGAAGGGCAGTGTTGTCTGCTCGAGAACGAAACTCTTTAAATGCTCTTTACCGGCCGTAGAAATATAGAAACAATACGACAAGCCACGTTTTCATTCATTGTTTTTCCGTTGCTTTTTTTTTCTCTCATTCATTTATACAAGTGATATCGCTCGTAAAAAGTACATATCAATGAGCCTACGATGATATAAATCGGCCGAAATGTAATACCAAAGCGCCGCGCCGCTTTTCAATAACATGCAAATGACGTTGAAAAAGGATCGTACGGTTTTCCAATCATTATCTTCCTAAGCTCATTTGCATAGAATATTGAAGAGCACCAATCGTATATTCCATTTTTGTAGGATACGAAATGATTAACGCGAACTATTACGATATTAATCATTTCTGTAATACATTCGTCAAAAACGAAACATCCCGTGTATCGAAGAATCTTTACATTCGATATCACTATAATATATATATATATACATACATATATATATATATATACATACATATATATATATATATATATATATATATATATATATATATTCACGAGAAAAGGAGTCCTTTAATGGAACTACCATTTATTAATGAGATAACGGAGAAACTCACAAGTACGTCAAAAACGACGTTGGTAATCATTTACAGTCTCTCTGTTAAATAAAGCCGCATGGAGAATCGAATTTCGTAGATGAGAGAAAAAGAGAAAGGTGGGTAGGGAAAGAGAGAGAGAGAGAAAGAGAAAGAGAGTAAAAGAGTGTTACCACGACCTCAACGATGGTTCGATGTAGCTCTTTTTCTCGTCTCTTCCCTTTCGAACTCATGCGAATTTAATTATTCGAGTATTGGTACTATCTCAGCAGCAACGTAGGACAAGACAATCGTGTCATCGTCTCTGCAATTTTCAGCATCTCGTGTAGTACTGTTTTTCTCCCTTTCTCCCTTTCTCTCTCTCTCTCTCTCTTTCTCTGTCTCTATCACACACACTCTTTTCTCTTTTCTCTTTGCATTGTAACAGAACATTGTAGCTATTTAAAGTGGATACCTTCGTCACCGACCATTTCTTTTTATCTCTCTTTCTTTCTCTTTCCTTTTCTTCTTATACAACCCTTTCACAGTCGAGTCGCTTTTCACTCTATTTCTCCCACCGTTTTTCTCGACGTTTCTGCGAGTTACAACATAGCAGTACCTTAAGCTACAACCCGACGTAGCTTTCTCGTGGGTACTAATTGACTAGCATCGTTCATCACTCTCGTTTTTGATCTCGCTTTTTTCTTTTTTCCTTCCTTCCTTCCTTCCTTCCTTCCTTTCTTCCTTCCTTCCTTCTTTGCTTCCTTCTTCCTTCCTTCCTTTCGTATCTATTTTTCTTCAGTCGTTCCAAGACATACTAATTTCTAATAAGAAAATACCACTTGGTAAAAATAAATAAGACTTGTTTTCTTGTATGAAATTAAGAACGAAATTAAGGGAAGAAAGAGACATATATATATATATATATACACACACACACATATATATATAGAGAGAGAGAAAGAAAGAGAAAGAGAGAGAAACTGCTTCGTTTGGTGAGACAGAAAAAAGTCTGTAACAATGAGATGAGCGCATCGCGTAAACGTGTGAACCTAGAACAATATATATATATAATATATATAATATATATCATATATATCATATCATATATCGTATATCATATATATATATATATATATATATATATGTGTATACATATACGATTATAATCGACAATTAAATTTTCTTACCGTGGCCATTTGCCTTCCGTAAAAAAGAGAAAAAAAAGAAATTTGTCTGATGTATAAATAGCAAATAAAAGAAGAATCTAGTTGTACCCTGATCAACGTACTTAGAAACTATACAGAAGATATACACATATAATATACATATACATATATATATATATATTATATATTTATATATTAAATAATACGTAAGAGCCGTGACTTTGAAATCACCAAAGAAGAGAATCGTTCTTTTGAGAATATCGAAGAGTCGCTGCGTAAGAGAGAAGGAGGAAGGGAGTAAGAGGATCGAGCGAATAAACGGCGTATCGATGCGTTTGAAGATTATCTAACGATTCGTTTCCGCATACATAAATATATGTCGTTGCTCTGTACAAATGGACAAATACGACAAAACGAAAAAGAAAACTTACGCGTAATACGATTATGATACAATACGGATTGGTAACGAGTTATGTATTATGCGTGAGGAATTTTCATTGAGACGAACGGACGAATCGACGAACGAAGGAACGAAAGAAAGAAAGGAAAAAGGAAAAAAAAAAAAATAAGAAAAGTTCTGGCAGTATCGAGAGGAAAGAAATTTGGTAACGCAATAGCCATTTTCTCGTTTCTTTCCAACATCGTTCTTAAAAAGTATATCAAAGAAGGAATAAGGACGAGACAGTAGGAAAAATCGCGAAGGAAAATATTTGCTTCTCGTCGACGAATCTTTTCCCGCCATCCTCTTCTCTCGTTTCCGAAATTTTCGTTCTTTTATTTTTGTTTGTTTCGTCCACGCTCTACGCACAATTTTTTTCTCTCGTTCGCTCACTCACTCCGATTCCCCTTGCTCTCTCGCGTTCTATATACGCGTAACGTTCTCTTTCATCTTTCTTTCGTTAATATTTACAAGACTATTTACATCGGTATACAATGAACGACTGCGCGGGTAACACGTCATCGAGATCGACGTCGATACTTAATAACATACAAGAGCAGTAAGAAAAAAATGTCGTTAGGCGTCCTTCGCTTTTCGTTTACTTTTCGTTCTTGATTTGGTTCGAAGGGATCGCGTTAACGAGTAAAAAGCCGGAGAGAGATCGTGGTCGACGTGAAACTTTTCGAATATCTTCCTGCGTACGGACTATGGTTCTTTGGCTTTCGCATTTTCCGCTTATAGTCGAAGTGCGCAAAGGGCAAACCTCGCGCATCGTCTTCCTTGTCGTTCTGCAAAAATATATCTCCCTGTGTGTATATACTCTATTCTTTGGTTTAACGCAGGAAAACTACGAAGAGATCGAGACGCGTCGACGAACGTGTGACCCGGCCGCCGTTCCTCCCCTACTTCACCCATCCATCCTCTTTCTCATCTTCCTCCTTCTTCTCGTCCTTCGATGATTCGCAGCGTGTTCGTGTCGAGATCGTTTCGACGACGAGGAAACTTGTTGTTCCGTTAAAACATTTCGACGTATTCTTCTTCCGACGCAATTTTTTCTTATGATCCTCCTTTCCTCCTTTTCCTTTATTCGTTTTCTCTTCCAAGGGCTACCAGCTTCGCGTTACGTTTCTCGGTTGATTGTGCGCGAAGCCGCCCTCGCGTCATGGATGGTTCGGATGCATTAGATTGTACATGACCGCGAAGATCGTACAGGCTGCGTAAACGCCAAGGGCCACCCACCAGAGCAATTGCTCGTGCAATCGCTGCTCGAAATTCTTCAAGACCAAAAGACCGATCGTCAGCCCGGCCAGGGCACCCGTCAGATGGGCAACGTAAGAGACCGGTAGACCCGCGTAGATCTCTCCTGCAGCATACCTGTCGTATATGGCAAAGCCCACGTCGGCGCTTGCTGAAAAACAATCGTTTCAAGATTAGTCGGGTGATAAACGAATCGATCGATCGTCGCTTTTCTTTCTTTTCCAAATACCCCTTTTTCTTTGGAATTCTCCAGGAGTAAATAATTATCGCGCCGTTCGCGCCGTGTTCGATCGAACGTACCAACGATTTGCGAGTAAATTTGATCTTTGAAAAAAGAGTGCCGAGTACGGATAAAAGAGGAATTATTAAACGTCGCGAGAGTGGAAGTAGTGAAAACGCGAATGGAGAGCGTGGCCAGCGTCGTGGTTCGAAGAAGCTGCGAGATAAAGGAAGACGCGAAGGAGGACGGAGTCCAAGTAAAAGGAGGAGGAGGAGGAGGGTTGCCGGAGGGTATCACAGCCGGTGGCTATTTCATGGAAAGCTCTCAAAGCGTAGTCGAGGGAAGAGCTTTTCAGCATCTTTCTTTTTTACAGGTGCCGGATGGTCGTGGTCTCAGGGGTGTAAATAGCAAACAGCTTGCTCCTTCGTGCTGCCATCGTCATGGTAGTGTATGTGTCGTCATCGTCACGACACACAAAAGGTCCCACCACACGAGAACCGTTCAGACTCTGGGATCTCGTCTCTTTTCTTGTCTTTTCCCTCTCGCACGCCGTCCGTCCACGTAGCAGCACACACGCACACGCACACACGTCTTTCTTTCTCTTTCGAATCCATAAGATCAAGTCGTAGATCCTATCTTTTCTTATTACCGTTGGACGAACGCGCGACGACATCGCGTTGCGACACGTTCCGCCATTTTTAGGCGCTTCCGAGGTAAGTACTCGAGTCGTAATAGCGGTTGGCCAATTTGAAAAGAAGACCAGGCCGCTTGCGAAGAGGAGACACACCGACGTTGTCCTAACTTCGAGCGCGCGTATGTGGGTTCACGCGTCGTTGCCTCGTAATCGAGAGGCCAAAAAGCTTTTCGCTCTGTTTGACTATACGCTCTCGTTCTCGTTCTCATTCTCTCTCTCTCTCTCTCTCT
Source organism: Vespula pensylvanica (assembly GCF_014466175.1). Classification (NCBI taxonomy): domain Eukaryota; kingdom Metazoa; phylum Arthropoda; class Insecta; order Hymenoptera; family Vespidae; genus Vespula; species Vespula pensylvanica. Next base: position 18,392,619 of record NC_057686.1, read on the forward strand.
CTCTCTCTCTCTCTTTCTCTTTCGGGTATTCTCATTGTCGGTGCTTTTCATCAACCGAGAGAACTGGCGCGGCGCACCGCCTACGGTGCCACCGATCGCGACGGTCATCGTCTATCTTTTAATTAAAACTTCCGAATAGTGCCGAGCCTCGCGCTTTCCACTTTTGTTTCCACCCATTTGACCCTTTCTCTCGTCCCTTCCATTGAAATCAGCCCGATAGAGGATACCGATATGCTGGACGCCGACACGAGACTCATGCGAACGAATGTATTTTTAAGCTTCTAACGATCAGTTATTTATTTTCGACGTATAAAAATAAACTATCGCTTCTCCCATCGATAAATATATATACATACATATATATATATATATATACACATATATATTTTTTTTCCTTTAATATAAGGCGCTTGGAAGATTTCAACTTTTATCGCTTAATCCGTCGAAGCGATTTAAAATGAAACTTATATTCGACGAGAATGTCTAAAAGTGGGATTAATTGAATAATCGATATCGTTGTCGATTAAGTACATCGTAAGGAGATTACGTCGATTAAGCGTCGTACAACTTGCGTACCATCCTCGAAAGGACAAGCTGATTTCGTTATCGGACGACGGGCTAAATCCAATTTGAAGTTTCGTTGGTAAAAAGATGAACGAACAAAGGTTTGCGAATTTACGTTGATCGCAATGTCGGTGGAAACGCGCTACTCTTACGCCCGGTGTCTATCTTTTAATTAAAACTTTCCAATCGCGATCGGTATGCTCTACAAGCTGCTTTCCTCCATTTCTTCTTTCCTTTATTTATCTCGTTCTAACTGGACTCTGGATTAACGACAAGGCGATAAGCATTGCGGGACGCGCGCGCGAGAGAGAGAAAGAGAGGGAGAGAGAGAGAGAGAGAGAGAGAGAGAGAGAACGCGCGCGTTTACGAAATGTTTGGAAACGGCGGATTAAATGAATTAAACGTAAACATATTATTACGCTCTAGGTACTTCGTTATAAATGTGTATTTTAATAGGATACTATAAATAAACGAAATTATTCGTAATTTCTTGCGATATCCAGTACATCTATCCATTTACATTTATAACTCAACGTTTCCAATAATTATTTTTATTTCACGTCGGGATACACTGTCACCGGTAAAAGATTTTATATATAAGGTATTACCGAACTAATATCATAAATGTCAGAACCAATCGCGACCAAAACGATGATTTTAGCAACGGTCGGAGAAAATCCGAGCCAGCTATCTTTTAATTAAAACTTCCGCGGACTCGCCACTAATTTCCTGCTCTACTTTTTCGCTTCCATCACGTGCACGTTCTGCTCGTGAACTCGCTGCGTACCAGTCGTAGGACAATCGACATTGTTGTTTCAGACTTTCAACCGTAGTATCCATCACTCGGAGAAGAATCGCTGACAGTAGACAAGAAAAAGAACTAAAGAAAGCTTGATTAACGAGAAACATTTCCTATGATTTAGTGGAATCTCTATAGAGAGCGCGAGAGCAAGAAAAAAAATTCCGCAAAGAATCGATATCATTTCCCAAGTCGATTAATCCGACGGATTAAATTTGTCCCAGAAATAAATCAAGCGTATATTTCGCGACGTACCGGTATCCTCGCGTTGGCGCGATGACAGCAAGGATTTTGCATCCTGTACGATAAACGATATAAAAATAAAACTGAAAAAAGAAAGGAAAATAAAGAAAAACGAGCTGGCCAATGAAAATATTTCAATTAACGTTACGCGTATCACTCGCGGCCCGACCTCTATATGCCCGATCGCGCTCATTGATGATATATTTATAACGAGCATTTTGATATAAATTTTAATTGAAAACGTGCACGACATTGAATAAAATTATCACGAGAATAAAACGTGCTCTCGCGAAAGTAACCGACTGTTTCTTTCGGGCGTCTCTTCGAATCGAATATATCGCGAAATTAAATTTCAACGTTGTCTAAATCACTTCGTGCTCGAAGAAGTTTCGGCGAATCTTCTCGACGGATGTCAAAAGTTTCTATCGGAGTAAAAGCAACGTTTTCCCGTTGGAGAAGAAAATGGGTAGGGGGGAGAGAGAGAGAGAGCGATGGGAGAGATAAGGAGGTAGGGTGAATCACCGTGAATGTCCTGGCGGACCAAGTGGAGGAGAAAGGGAAGATCGTGGTTCACTGGCTTTCGGCCGATCCCGCGATACTACTTCACTTACCGATGACGAAGATGCCGATAAGTCGAACTATGCCAAACTCCATATTGTTGTAGTTTAGAAGAACGTTGGCGAGGTGGGCCGCTAGAAGAGCATAAACGCCGCCGCTCGCTCCAACCAGATAGACTTCGGCGTCGAACACCGAGGTACCCAGGGAACCTGCAGACAGTCGAGCAAGGTATAACTTAGTTGAAAGTACCTTTAGTTTAAGCACGCTGTTTTGCGAGTCGACGCGGTCGCTTCGCCCCAGTCGAACTTCCTTAACCCGCTGGTACTTTCGAAAGACAGAAAATTGTAAAGGGAATTTACTTGGTTCTCTTCTTTCGCAACCCGACACCTGACATAACTATTTCCTTTTAAGACTTTAAATTAGATATTATAGTTTTACGTAGTTCTAAGAACTTGTCGAACAACTTGCGAATCGATCCTTCTTATACATGTACATTCATACATATATATATATATATGTGTATGTATATATATATATAGGTTGTGGAGCGATATCAAAGAAAGATAATAAGAGCTTGATTTTTATACCATTTGTCTTTTTTCTTTGCGCGAAAGGAAGAGAGATGATTTATTTCTCTTTTACCGATAGTTTTTACGTAGATTCTTATGTAACTTCGAAATTTAGATCCATCGTATCTTTCTCTCACCCTCCCCCCCCTCTCTTTCATCCTCTCCACCGCGTTTTCCGTCTCTATCTCCCTCAACGTTACTTCTCGAGCTCGTCCATCCGAGAGCTGCCTAACTAGGATTGACTTGGTTTTCGAGATATTGGTTTAAGACGACCAAGTTTCGAGAAGGCAAATAAATTAAATTACGCGAGCGTCCGTCCATACTCGCGATTCGATTAAATTGAGTGACTGAATGTACGTACATATAAATTGACCGATTGATTTTCACTCGAACCTTCTTTATAATTCGATATAGGTACTTTTCCCGTTTAATTAAGTAATAAAAAGAAATCGAATGAAGTAAAGTCGACGAGGCGGTATTTATTAGATAAGGAAAAGAAGTCGCATTCGCGATGATGATAGAGAAGTAAAAATCCTCTAATAAACTCGAGTAACTCGACGTTGCCCAGCTCCTCCGTCTCGTCAACCCTCCTTTTTCTCTCTTTCTCTCTCTCCCTTTCTCGCTTTTCCTCTTTCTCCGGGATTATGAAATTCATTTGAATCCTCGTTAGGTGCGCCTTTGCCTTTAGCGCCAAGAAGGAAAGAAAGGATGAAAAGAAGAAAAGGGAAGTGGGTCGGTGCAAAGTACCGGCCTGGTGCGACGACGCGAACTAATATTTCAACGACCTACTCCCGACTTGTACGACTTTTACATGCACGTTTCCCGTAGTCCTCGCTTACTTCTTACAGCAGTGTTCTTTATGAACAACTACGTATATATACTCTACTAATGTTCCTTTAGAAAATCCTACGAGAGATCTGTCGACGATTTTAAAATAAAGACAAATTGTCGGGGAATGTTGAGATCGATGGAACGAGGACAATGTCGTGTCCCATTAGATTCGATCTTAATGCTTGAAAACATTGCACCGAACTGGACTCGACTGAAAATAACAAAATAGTATTATAACGGCGGACACATTCGCGTTCTTGAAACGAAACGAAGTTTAACGAGGTAGCGACTTCCGCGGTAGTAGTTCCGGATACAACGTATCCGGGCTACGACGATGCGAGCAACAGGTGCAGCGGATCGTGTGCCACTGTCGGAATCGATTGTATAAAAAAAAAAGAAAAAAATAAGAAAAGGGGAAAAAGAAAAAAAGAAAGAAAAAAGGAAAGGGAAAAGGAAAGAAGGGAGGAGGGGAAGGTAGCACGAAAGCGGTCAAACGCATATATTTCGATGATCCCTCTAAAGGGGTTCGTAAACATAGGCGTTTGAGAGCTTCTTTGATTATTTCGAAATTTCAAATTAAATTGAACTATCTTGTTGATTTTTCTCTTTCTCTTCGATATAGCCACGGTGAGTCCCTTAGGAG